>NC_057800.1:708269137-708496598 GCF_018294505.1 Triticum aestivum
GCTCTCCGGATCAGCAGCGGCAGCGGCAGCAGGGGCAGGAGGCCTTATGCGCCCGCCGGTTCAAGTCCTATCCGACCTGTTTGACGCACTGGCCGCGCTTATGGTGGAAGCCAATCCGGCGGATCAGGAGGCTCATGATGCAGAAATTGCAAAGGTGAAAGAACAGATCGCGCGAGCCAAAGCGGATCTGGTGGCAGAGAAGGACAGGATGGCGGCAGAGCAGGCCGCTTTGGACGCCCAGGACTATAAGCTCATGCTTGACCAGAATGCATGACAGGAGGTTCTGAAGCGGAAGCACAGATCACGCCTGCCATTAGGGTTTGACCGCCGAAATCTCTTTCACACTCCAGGAGCTGGACCCAGTAATCCGCCGCAGTACCCGGAGACAAACCGGATTGAGGCACCAGGACCAGGGGCGACGGTCCAACCTCGCCTGATGGAACCTCCTCACCAAAACATTGTGGTTCCTCCGCCGGTCCAGACGCCCCCGGGACATTATTCGAATCCTATGGACAACCTTGTTGCGGCCGCTGCACGGTTAGAGGCCATCCCAGTCGAATGGGATTCTCCGCAAGCGATAGAGACGCGCCGGGTTAAGGAGCTTCTCCGGACTGCGCTGATTCAGCAGGAGGCATACTCATACAGCCGTGATCGGATTCATTCTACGCCCCATCCGAGCCGGAGCTATAGCAGGCGCATGGATGAACCGGCCGTATCAAGCAATGCGCGAGGCCGTGAAGTGGCCCGTGGTAATGACCCGACAGGTGGTGTTGGCGATGCTCGGGATGTGGTGGACCAGGCCCGGGCACAAAGGGAGGCCGAGTTAGCAGCACAGGATAATGCGGGCCAACTTACACCGGTTCGTTCTACCACCTTTGCCGGACCAGGAATCACATCCGCTTTGGGAGTGCCTTGCTTGATCCCTGCTTTACGTAATGTGCGCCTGCCCAAAGATTTCAAGGGTCCACGCAAGGTGCCGAATTACACCGCTGATTTACCCCTTGAAGCATGGGTAGAGAGTTATGAGATGGCCATGGAAATGCTGGACGTGGATGAGGCCGCATGTGCAAAATACTTCACCATGATGCTTGAGGGCACGGCTCGTACTTGGTTAAAGAGCCTACCACCCAATTCTATCAGCTCATGGGCCCAGTTGCGGGCCCGGTTTATACAGAATTTTAAGGACACCTGTAAGCAGCCCAAGTCCATAGTAGACCTGGCGGCTTGTGTCCAGGAGGAAGGAGAATCAATGACCCGTTGGGTGCGCCGCGTTTTGGAAATTTTGCACTCGTCTGACAGGATTAATGCCGACTCTGCGATCTTAACTCTGGAGGGCAACTGCCGGTTTGAGCCTCTAAAATTGAAGTTGGGACGCATGAAGCGGTTCTGTAATGACATGGGAACCCTCATGGCCGCTTTAGTGAAGTATGCCGATTCGGACAGTACCAAGGATCCCGAGCCTAATGATGATGAAGCAGGGAAGGGAAAGAAGAACAACAACTCCAAACAGCAGCAGTACAAACTAGCGGGTCATGGAAACGGAGGCAAGCGCAAAGCGGATGGCAGCGTGAACTTTGTGGCCAACACTAATGCACAGGACAGGGGGCAGCGGCACAGAGGTAAAGCGGCAAATCATAATGGGGCTCCCAATCCTAACGCAAGCCGTTTGAACTATTTGTTGAATCAGCCTTGCCCGAAGCACGGGACGAAGGAGGCGCCGGCTAACCATCTTTGGAAAGATTGTTATATGATGCAGGAGTTTAAAAACTCTAATCCCTTCCGGTATGACCATGGGTCAGGTGGCGGTTCAGGATCCGGTTTACACGATCCGGGTCACGATGGAGCTTCCGGTTCAGGTTTCAATCAGGGCGGTCACAATAGCCAGAATAATCAGAACGGCCAGCAGCAGCAGCAGCAGCAGCAGTCAGGTTATCAAAGCAGTTGAGAAATGGGCAATACCATGTCTTCACAACTGGCTTGGATAAGCGCGACCGAAAACTCCACAAGTGAGCGGTGAATTCTGTTGAACCGGCCTTACCACGTTACTTACGCTGGTCAGAGCAGCCCATCGTGTGGAGCAGAGAAGATCGCCCGCCCCGGGTTGATAATCCGGGCCAGTTAGCATTAGTGGTGGACCCTCAGGTGGGGGGTTATAAGTTCACCAAGGTGCTCATGGATGGAGGGAGCAGTATTAACATACTATACTATGAGACATTCCGGCGCATGGGACTAACAGACAAGGATCTCAGACCGTCGAATACGGTATTCCATGGTGTTGTGCCAGGCAAATCTGCATATCCTGTTGGTAAGATAGCCCTAGATGTGGCTTTTGGGGACGAGCACAACTCTCGGTCGGAAAAATTAAACTTCGAAGTGGTGAAGATCCGGAGCCCGTATCACGCCTTGTTTGGGCGGCCGGCTTATGCCAAGTTCATGGCGCGGCCTTGTTATATCTACTTACAGCTCAAGATGCCGGGTTACAAGGGGACGATAACGGTTCACGGGAACCATAGGATCACTTTGGAATGTGAAGAGGGTGATGCAGCTTACGCAGACTCGGTCTGTGCCACGGAAGAGTTGAAGTATTATAAGGACAATGTCGATCCGGCGGATATGACCCCTTTAAAGAAGCCAACTACAGAGCATGATTCAGATCTGAAGCTCAAATCGGTAGCTGAGACCAAGCTTGTTGACTTCGTGCCCGACGATTCGTCCAAACAGTTCACTATCAGTGCCAACCTGGATCCCAAATAGGAAAGCGCGCTCATTGAGTTCATCCATGAGAATCGGGACATTTTTGCATGGAAGCCGTCTGACATGCCAGGTGTACCGAGGGAACTCGCTGAGCACACTCTTAATGTGGATCCTAAGTATAAACCGGTGAAACAGTTCCTCCGTCGGTTTAATGAAGAAAGACGCAAAGCCATTGGAGAGGAAGTGGTCAGGCTTTTAGCAGCTGGTTTTATTATTGAGGTGTTCCATCCAGAGTGGCTTGCTAATCCGGTGCTGGTTCTTAAGAAAAACGGCACTTGGCGTATGTGTGTGGATTACATAGATCTTAACAAAGCTTGTCCGGCAGATCCTTTTGCCCTCCCCCGTATTGACCAGATCATTGATGCCACGGCGGGTTGTGAGCGTTTGAGTTTTTTGGATGCATACTCTGGATATCATCAGATCAAGATGGCGGTTAAGGACCAGGAGAAAACAGCATCTATTACTCCCTTTGGAGCCTTCTGCTATGTATCTATGCCATTCGGGCTCAAGAGTGCCCAAGCCACCTATCAACGGTGTGTACAAAATTGCCTGCATGAGCAGATCGGCCGCAATGTGCACGCCTATGTGGATGATATTGTAGTAAAATCAAGACAGAAGGAGACGTTGGTGGATGATTTGAAGGAGACCTTTGACAACTTGCGAGCTTACAAGATGATGCTTAATCCGGCCAAGTGTGTTTTTGGTGTTCCGGCAGGCAAGTTACTGGGTTTCCTGGTGTCTAACAGAGGAATTGAGGCTAATCCGGAGAAGATTACGGCTATTACATCCCTAGCTAAACTGAAGTGTATCAACGATGTTTAGCGTTTGGCGTGCCGAATCTCTGCGCTGAGCTGGTTTATCAGCCGCCTGGGGGAGAAGGCTATCCCTTTGTACCAAATGCTGAGGAAGACAGACAATTTCGTCTGGAGTCCAGCTGCTGATGAGGCATTTGAGGACCTGAAGCGGCAGTTAGCTAATCCGCCGGTTCTTGCAGCCCCAGTTGACAAGGAGCCACTATTATTATACGTAGCCGCGAATGCTCGGGCAGTTAGCGTGGCTATTGTGGTGGAACGCAAGGAGGCAGGCAAAGAATATCCGGTTCAGCGGCCAGTTTATTATATCAGCGAGGTGCTTATTGAGTCCAAGCAAAGGTATCCGCATTGGCAGAAGCTGGTCTATGGTGTCTTCATGGCCAGCCGGAAGTTGAAGCAGTATTTTCAAGGGCACCCCATCACAGTGGTCAGTTCAGCTCCTTTGGGTGATATCATACAGAACCGGGAGGCGACTGGCCGGATTGCTAAGTGGGCTATAGAGCTTGGGCCGCACAGACTGAAGTATGTACCTCGGACGGCGGTGAAGTCTCAAGCACTTGTTGATTTCATCAATGATTGGACGGAATTACAAGCGCCAGAGGAAAAGCCGGATCACACATATTGGACAATTCATTTTGATGGATTCAGGCAATTGGAAGGCTCGGGGGCTGGAGTCGTATTAACTTCCCCACGAGGTGATAAGTTCTGTTATGTTCTCCGCTTATTGTTCCCTTGTACTAACAATGCAGCTGAGTACGAAGCCTTGCTCCATGGTCTCCGGATGGCTAAAGAGAGGAACTTAAGCCGGGTTAAGTGCTTCGGTGACTCGGACCTTGTGGCTCAACAGGTGTCTGGCACTTGGGATTCTAAGGACCCGCTCATGGGTGCATATCGTCGGGAAGTGGATAATGTTGCAGGTTGCTTCAAGGGTTATCAAGTGGATCATGTGGACCGTCGGAAGAATGAAGCGGCGGACGCCTTAAGCCGGTTAGGTTCTCAGCGCAAACCGGTCCCGCCCAATGTCTTTTTGGACGTGTTGCACAATCCGTCAGTCCAGCTCCCAGGTGAAGCGGATTTTGCTATTCCTGACCCGGAGGCTCAATTGGTGGCAGCATTACATGCTATTCCGGATTGGACGATTCCTTATATTGCATACATGACCCGGGGGAGTTACCAGAGGATGAGATTCTGGCCAGGCAGATAGTCCGGCGATCCAAGTCTATGACGATTGTCAATGGTGAATTACATCATTGCAGTGTATCAGGGGCGTTTCAATGTTGTGTTTCTCCTGAGGAAGGCTATGAAATCTTAAGAGAAATCCATGAAGGGGATTGTGGACACCACGCCGGTTCAAAGTCTCTGGTGGCAAAGGCGTTTCGTCACGGGTTCTACTGGTTGACAGCGCATGCTGATGCGGAGGACTTGGTTAAACGGTGTGATGGATGTCAGAAATTTTCAAGGCGTGCTCATGTGCTGGCTCAAGAATTGAGGATGATCCCAATAACATGTCCGTTTGCAACTTGGGGGCTGGATATGGTTGGGCCTTTTAAAAGATCCAAGGATAAGAAACCCCACCTTTTGGTGGCAGTTGACAAATTTACCAAGTGGGTTGAAGCGGAGCCTGTCAGCAAGTGTGATGCAGCAACAGCGGTGCAGTTCATCAAGAAGGTGATTTTCCGGTTTGGTTTTCCACACAGTATCATTACTGACAATGGTACCAATTTATCCAAGGGCGCTATGAAGGAGTTCTGTGAACGTGAGCACATCCGACTTGACGTGTCATCAGTGGCACACCCCCAGTCCAATGGACAGGCAGAACGAGCTAATCAGGAAATCTTGCGAGGCATCAAACCCCGGCTTTTGGTCCCATTGCAAAGAACACCAGGATGTTGGGTTGAAGAGCTACCATCTGTATTATGGAGTATCAATACTACGGCAAACCGGTCCACAGGATACACGCCATTTTTCATGGTCTATGGAGCAGAGGCAGTTCTCCCTAGTGACATCCGGCACGATTCGCCTCGTGTGGCAGCTTATGTTGAAACAGACAATGAGACAGCACGGCAAGACGCTTTGGACCTATTGGACAAGGAGCATGATATAGCGGCTGCCCGTTCGGCGATTTACCAGCAAGATCTTCGTCGCTATCACAGTCGCCGGGTTAGAACCAGAACTTTTCAAGAAGGAGATTTGGTGCTTCGACTCATCCAAGATCAAAGGGATATGCACAAGTTATCCCCACCTTGGGAGGGACCTTTCGTGGTCAGCAAGAATTTGCACAACGGGTCGTACTATCTGATTGATATTCGAGGGCATCAAGACTCACGCACATCAGAGGAGGAGACCAACAGGCCGTGGAATATAGCTCATCTTCGGCCTTACTATACTTGAGCCATCGGCTCTATCTATGTACATATCATGACAATGTGTATATTATCTTTGATATATCAAACCGGAGCCTCAGCTAAAGCGGGGTCTCTGTCTTTCTCATCATGCGAGGTTACACGGAGTGGTTCTGTTTAAAGCGGCCTCCGGTTTACCCCTTGACATTTGTTTTTTATATATCACTGGGGGCCTTGGTCATGTCCGAACCAACGAACACCCTTTGATAGGCGACAGCCACCAGATCATTTGGGGACATGGTCAAGTCTGAACCAGTCACGCCTCTTGGTCGGCCTAAGGCCACAAAATCACTTGGGGGCATGGTCGAACCCGAACCATTGCCACGCCTCTTGATCTGGCATATATGCCACGAGTCATTTGGGGACCTGGCTGACTTGAATCATTGTCACTCCTATTGGGGGGCTTGATCCTGTCCGACCATGGTAATACCATCTGAACACTCAGTATAGCATATTTTTGCAAATGGTTTTTATCATTGCCTTTGCTTCCATGTTGTTTTCATGGTTTGTTCGTTCTTTGCTTTTGTTGGATTTCTTTTATGTCAACAAGCATATTTTTTCCGGTTCAGCCAATGATTTTTGACCCCCCTTTAAATCCGGAGGAGTCTGCCTGGTTTACCTTTTCCCTGTTAACATCATGGAGTAACCAGGGGGCTCGTATTAAGTCAGTACGGTTTGTACGGGAGCTACTTTCTCCCTTTTTGACGGTAATGGTTTATAAAACCACCGCTTCAGGCTTGGCTACAGCCAGCTTTATGCTCAAACATGGCAGGTATTTATGTATCATCTATTTGTTATATTACTGATACACATATCAAGATCATAATCTGGCTGACGGTATAACCGCCACCGAAATTCAAATTTTTCTGATTGCAGGAAATATGAATTAAAGTTTTTCAAGCAAAAGCTTCAGTACTTATGCACGAAGGCATATTCCAGGCAGAAGTTTTAACTATCCTATTACAAGGCAGCATGGTGCCCAAACAAAATCATTGTTTTTGTGGAAGGATGTTGCAAATAGCTCTTCAAACCGGCTTCCGGTTCAAGCCTGCTCCTCATCCTCCGCCGCTTCAGCTTCCTCGTCTCTACCCATTGGCTGGAAATCAACAGTGGTCCAGTCGATTCCCATTAAAGCTTGGAAAGCAGCCTCTTCATGGATCAGGGAAGACGGTTCAATATCAGGGGCGTAAGTGTGCTTACGGATTGGAGGAATCAGATTCTCCGCTTCAACAGTTGGGGCAGGCACTCGCTTGTTTTGATTATTATATTGCGCTTGATAATGCGTCAAATCTGCTTCTTCAGCTAGCTGGCAAGCCAGAGGGCGCACTGCACGGTTTATGACCCTTAAATCTTCTTCGTTGAATTCAGAGCCATCTTCTTTCAGACTGGGATAGCCTTGAGCTGCTTCCACAGGATCAAAGTCGGGCACCCATGCCTTTGCCCGGATTAAGGCATTGATGGCTCCGGTTCGGGCAGCGGATTTTTTCAGCTCCTCAATCCGGGCTGGAAGCATTGACAACTTCCTAAGAGTTTCCTGGATTAAAGAGGGCGCCGGATTGTTGTGAGAAGCTGTGGTGATGATCCGTTGGGCTCCGGTATACAATTGTTCCACCAAGGTGTAGGCAGCTTTCAATTTCTTCTGCACATCATTTCCTAAGTGCCCAATACGTGTGCCTACAACAAGATTGGAATGGTCTCAAACCGGATTTACGATACAGCAGATTCAAATTTATCACAGAAGTTACAAGGAGTTTACCAAAGATTGCAGCAGTCATGGAGTGTATTTGCCGCTGTACGGCCGTCAATTCATCCACCACCGGTTTAAGGGCCGCTTCAGCATTTTCCGCTCTTTTGGTTAAACCGGCCTTCTCAGTGGCCCAGTCAGCCCGCTCTTTCTTGAAGCCTTCTTTCAGCCGTTCAGTAGTGCTCAAAGCGCTGGTTAATTCTTGCTTGGCCTTATCTGTTTCAGCCTGCTGGGTCTTCAGGGCCTCCTGCAAATCGGCAATCTGGTCCTCCTTGATTTTCACCTCAGCCTGCATACAGATGGCATTTTAAGCTTTGCACAGGCGATCCAAGAAATGGAAGTATCAACCACATAACAAAGTTATATGCCTGATACTTGGGGGCTAATGCACCTTCAATTTTTTTGTATATTGCTAGATTACAAAGTCCCAAGCTCAATACAAGTATTCAACTTGCCACTTGGGGGCTAATAGCTATTTGATCAAGTTATGTTCTAAGGACAGCTTTTTATTTTTGAGCCCCGGTTTACTTATGCTAAGTTAGACCGGCCCTCGAGGGTTATGCCGACGGATTTCAAAAATGTTCAGGATCAAGTCCCGGTTTGACCAAGGTCACAAACCGGCCCTTGGGGGCTACAAGGATGAATGCAATGGCAGAAAGGAAAGAAGGAATTTACCTCAAATTTATCCCTCATCATTTTGACCAGGCCAGCTTCACAGTCACGGCTAGTGTAAAGCCGGTTTAAATAGCCAGAGTGAAGATCTTGAGCATTCAGAGCGGCGTATGTCTCTAATTCAACATCCCATTTTCCTTTGTTCAAAGGGGAAGAATCCTCTTTGATGGTATGCCTGGTAAGGGTGGCAGGATTCCCGGGTTCAGAGCGGCCTACGCCGGTAATCACAACATCATCATCTTTTGACTCGCCGGTTTGGGTTGGCGCGGCCGGTTTGTCAGCAGGAGTGTGGGATTTCTCAATCTAGACAGTGCTGGCAGGCGGATCAGCAGAGGCTGGAGTATGAATAAGACCTTCTTCAGGGATAACGTCGTCTTGCACAGGAGGATCATTGGGGATATCTTCACAAGTAAACACTTCATGATCCGGTGCTTGGTCATGTTCTGGGGTTACATCTTCTTCAGCCGCTCTATCCAGGCGGGCCTTCTTGCTTGGTTTCGGTTTAGCCCTGAAAGAAAAATAAAAAGTCAAGGAAAAGCGTAAGCCATTACGCAGTATACTGGAAGCATATGTTCGGTTTAACTTACCCAGCAACTGTTTTCAAAGGTGGTAGCTGGGTGGCCGACGATTCACCAGACGATGAATGAGAAGTGACCTGGTAATCGGAGTCGGATGGATTAAGAGGTTGACGGAAGAAACCCGTTTTACGATTTAAATCAATAAAAAGGTCGGAGACCTCGGAGCGGCGTTTTCGAACCGGACTGTTTGGTAAACCGGCAGAGGTAACTACCTGGCCACTGTGCCGGGTTGTGCGGCGAGCTTCGTGTTGCCGGGTCTTCATAAGAAATTGGGAATCCAGATAAGCAAGAGGATGAGAAAATTTAACTTTCCGGTTTGCCCGTCGAAATTTTGGCAAAGGCAAGATTTCTGAATCGTAAGAGAGAATGGTTACCTCAACGAAACCCGCATTGCTGGCTTCAGCGTCATCCTGACAAGCATTATCATCAATAAGGCGTGTAAAAAGCAAGCCAAGTGAATCAAGTTCTACCTCAAGATCCGGATTACCCACATCATCATCAATGGCTGGGTCAGATGAAGCGGTGGTTTTTCTCTTATGAGCTGGTTTCTTGATAACCTTGGTCTTGGGCCGGGTTGGCCGTCCTGCCTTCTCTGTTTTGTCTTGAGGAAGTTTTTTGCTCCAAAACGGATTATCGCCCTGGATCAGCAGTAATTGAATGTTAAACATATAAAAGAGTAATCGGTTCAACAATAGAGCAATTAAAATATTACCGCTGGCGGTTTGTTGGTGGTGCAGTAAGGAGGCAGACCGGTTTGAGCACAGAGGTGCTCCGGTTCATTCAGCATCTTTTTCACAGATTCTGTGACTTCGTCATCAGGGAGTTGGATTTTAGTGTGTCGGAGTGGGTCATCAACACTATCAGTATACTTGCACATCAAATTGGGGCGCCGGCTTAGAGGCAAAATGCTCGATGATATCCAACAGCGTGCAAGGTCTATTCCTGTTAAACCATTGGCCATGAAGGCCCGGAGCTTGGACAGTTGAGGAGCATATTTAATTCTCTCCTTGGCACTTAGCCTTTGTGGAAAAGGGTGAGTGTTGCTGAGCCGTTCCGGACGGAAGCCAGGCAAGGGATTTTCATTGTTAGGGGAGGTATCCTTGCAATAAAACCAAGTTGCGTTCCACTCCTTGGGGTGAGTATGGAGTTTGACGTGTGGATAGGTGATTTCTTTCCTTTTCTGAATGGCCATACCGCCCAGTTCGGTATTAGGGCCGTCAGTGAATTCAGTACGGCGGTTTAGATGAAAGAGATCTCTAAATAACTCGACTGAAGGCTCCTCTTGAAGGTATGCCTCAGAAAGTACTTGAAAGTGACATAGATTGGTGACGGAGTTGGGGCCAATATCC
Source organism: Triticum aestivum (assembly GCF_018294505.1). Classification (NCBI taxonomy): domain Eukaryota; kingdom Viridiplantae; phylum Streptophyta; class Magnoliopsida; order Poales; family Poaceae; genus Triticum; species Triticum aestivum. The sequence continues at coordinate 708,279,449 of NC_057800.1, forward strand.
TGTGGACGGAGTTGAAAGTTGGCTAACACATCCCGATAAAATTTAGAGCCGGGTGGTTTGAAGCCCCGGGCCATATGATCTGCGAAGACCACGACCTCTCCTTCCTGGGGCGTGGGAGGACATTCATCTCCAGGAACCCTCCAGTGGATCGTATCTTTACTATCCAAAGCGCCGATCAGGACTAGATCGTCCAGCTGTGATTCTATGACACGGGAGGGAACCCAGTTGCACTCGTACACTTGTTTGGCCATGACGAGATCTACAAGGAATAGGTGATCCGGTTCAAGGACATGCCGGATAAAAAGGTGTTGATCTAATTACGGTAAACCGGAGGCAGTACCCATAAACCGGTCTTCTACAACGCGGCATCAGATGGATTCTGGCGGTTCAACCAGGGGACTAATGACATATATACCGGTTTAGCAATTTTTTCTCTATAGTGAAGTTAAACCGCCTGGCCTAAGCATCGGAAGCAATTGAAACTATGGATAACTAGTTATGCAGAAACAAATTTCACAAAATCGTGTTACAGCCGCCGATCTACAGCAAGCTCACAAAAACAGGAAATATTTCGAAGACTAAGGCGGAAACAGAAGTGAACCATTAAGCGGATATGTGCGGGAGATCTATGAGCTTGGATGAGAAATAGCAAGCGGATGCTAAAGGGATCGCTACTAAGCACAGCAAGAGTTCACAGATGCATTCAAGGTCAGAGAACAGCTATGAACACGCGATGAATATAGCAAGAACATGGAACCCTAAGAACAGATCTAGGTTAAGAAGGAGAGAGAACTTACCGGGAACGGAGAAGATGCGGAAAGACGCCGCAACACTCTGGTACGTTCAGGTTGATGCAGCGGCCCGAGACGAGGCAGAGGTCGACGGTGGTGGCGGAGCTCCAAAGCCGGCGACGTGAGGAAGAAGAAGAAGAAGAGACGAAGGGGAAGAAAAAGGAAATGACCCTTCGGTCTTATTTATAAGGCAACCGAGCTAGGTCAAACGCACGAATCCAGGAGCTGTCGTTAAGAGGGCGTTATGAATTTCATAATGACGTCATGCCGGTTTACAGTAACCAGAACTGATGACGTCATGTCGGTTTACAGCAACCAAAAATGATGACGACATGGAGATTTGCCAATTAACAGAAGATATCCAAGACGCAAGATGGTGTGAAGGATTGACATGAACCAGTTCAAATCAATCTGGGGCCAAATGTTGGGGATATCACCACTAGGCGTAAACCGGCCTACTTGGGCCGGGTTAACTTCATTAGTGGCGTAAACAGATGAAGGCCCAAGGCCTGTAGTCGGTTAGAACATGTAGCCGTAAACCGGCCTGATGTATGACTTGTATTGTAAGTAAGGAATAGAGAGATACCAACCGGAATATGAGTATGAACCGGTTAGGACTCTATGGACCGACGGGCGTCACCCGTGTATATAAGGGGACGACCCGGTGGCGGTTCAGGGCAGACAACCACAACTCGAGCCTAGGCGAAGCTTGTTTGCTCCCTAGCCATCGAGATCATATCAATTCCATCACAACTAGACGTAGGCTTTTACCTTCATCGAAGGGGCCGAACTAGTATAAAACCCTCGTGTCTTTGTGTCCGCTTTAACCCCTTCAAGTAAACTCGTAGCGATGGCTCCACGACTAAGTCCTTTCGCTAGGACATCTGTCGTGACAAATCCACGACAAACACCGTCACCACGCCATCGTGCTGCCGAAACTCATCTACTACTTCGCCCCTCTTGCTGGATCGAGAAGGCGAGGACATTACCGAGCCGAACGTGTGCAGAACTCGGAGGTGCCGTGCTTTCGGTACTTAGATCGGTCGGACGTGAAGACGTACGACTACATCAACCGCGTTGATATAACGCTTCCGCGAACGGTCTACGAGGGTACGTAGACAACACTCTCCCCTCTCGTTGCTATGCATCACCATGATCTTGCGTGTGCGTAGGAAATTTTTGGAATTACTACGTTCCCCAACAGTGGCATCCGAGCCTAGGTTTTATATGTTGATGTTATATGCACGAGTAGAACACAAGTGAGTTGTGGGTGATATAAGTCATACTGCTTACCAGCATGTCATACTTTGGTTCGGCGGTATTGTTGGACGAAGTGGCCCGGACCAACATTACGCGTACGCTTACGTGAGACCGGTTCTCCCGACGTGCTTTGCACAAAGGTGGCTTGCGTGTGACAGTTTCTCCAACTTTAGTTGAACCGAGTGTGGCTACGCCCGATCCTTGCGAAGGTTAAAACAGCACCAACTTGACAAACTATCGTTGTGGTTTTGATGCGTAGGTAAGATTGGTTCTTGCTTAAGCCCGTAGCAGCCACGTAAAACTTGCAACAACAAAGTAGAGGACGTCTAACTTGTTTTTGCAGGGCATGTTGTGATGTGATATGGTCAAGACATGATGCTAAATTTTATTGTATGAGATGATCATGTTTTGTAACCGACTTATCGGCAACTGGCAGGAGCCATATGGTTGTCGCTTTATTGTATGCAATGCAATCGCGCTGTAATGCTTTACTTTATCACTAAGCGGTAGAGATAGTCGTGGAAGCATAAGATTGGTGAGACGACAACAATGCTACGATGGACATCAATGTTGGGTTTCATAGTAATTTCAAAAAAATTCCTACGCACACGCAAGATCATGTGATGCATAGCAACGAGAGGAGAGAGTGATGTCTACGTACCCACGCAGACCGACTGCGGAAGCGTTGACACAACGTAGAGGAAGTAGTCGTACGTCTTCGCGATCCAACCGATCAAGCACCGAAACTACGGCACCTCCGAGTTCGAGCACACGTTCAGCTCGATGACGATCCCCGGACTCCGATCCAGCAAAGTGTCGGGGAAGAATTATGTCAGCACGATGGCATGGTGACGATCTTGATGCACTACAGCAGCAGGGCTTCGCCTAAACTCCGCTACAGTATTATCGAGGAATATGGTGGCTGGGGGCACCGCACACGGCTAAGGAATAGATCACGTGGATCAACTTGTGTGTTTCTGGGGTGCCTCTACCTCAGTATATAAAGGAGCCAAGGGGGAGGGGGGCGCCGGCCAGGAGGAGGGCGCAGGAGGAGTCCTTCTCCTTCCGGGAGTAGGACCCCCCCCCCAATCCTAGTTGGACTAGGATTCCCCGAGGGGGAAAGAGAGAGAAGGGGGGCCGGCCACCTCTCCTAGTCCTAATAGGACTAGGGGGAGGGGGAAGGCGCACGGCCACCTTGGGCTGCCCCTTTCTCCTTTCCACTAAAGCCCATCTAGGCCCATATGGTTCCCGGGGGGTTCCGGTAACCTCCCGGTACTCCGGTAAAATCCTGATTTCACCCGGAACACTTCCGATATCCAAACATAGGCTTCCAATATGTTAATCTTTACGTCTCGACTATTTCGAGACACCTCGTCATGTCCGTGATCACATCCGGGACTCCGAACAACCTTCGGTACATCAAAATGCATAAACTCATAATATAACTGTCATCGTAAACTTAAGCGTGCGGACCCTACGGGTTCGAGAACAATGTAGACATGACCGAGACACGTCTCCGGTCAATAACCAATAGCGGGACCTGGATGCCCATATTGGCTCCTACATATTCTACGAAGATCTTTATCGGTCAGACCGCATAACAACATACGTTGTTCCCTTTGTCATCGGTATGTTACTTGCCCGAGATTCGATCGTCGGTATCCAATACCTAGTTCAATCTCGTTACAGGCAAGTCTCTTTACTCGTTCTGTAATACATCATCTCGCAACTAACTCATTAGTTGCAATGCTTGCAAGGCTTATGTGATGTGCATTATCGAGAGGGCCCAGAGATACCTCTCCGACAATCGGAGTGACAAATCCTAATCTCGAAATACGCCAACCCAACATCTACCTTTGGAGACACCTGTAATGCTCCTTTATAATCACCCAGTTACGTTGTGACGTTTGGTAGCACCCAAAGTGTTCCTCCGGCAAACGGGAGTTGCATAATCTCATAGTTATAGGAACATGTATAAGTCATGAAGAAAGCAATAGCAACATACTAAACGATCGGGTGCTAAGCTAATGGAATGGGTCATGTCAATCAGATCATTCAACTAATGATGTGACCTCGTTAATCAAATAACAACTCATTGTTCATGGTTAGGAAACATAACCATCTTTGATTAACGAGCTAGTCAAGTAGAGGCATACTAGTGACACTTTGTTTGTCTATGTATTCACACATGTATTATGTTTCCGGTTAATACAATTCTAGCATGAATAATAAACATTTATCATGATTATAAGGAAATAAATAATAACTTTATTATTGCCTCTAGGGCATATTTCCTTCAGTCTCCCACTTGCACTAGAGTCAATAATCTAGATTACACTGTAATGATTCTAACACCCATGGAGCCTTGGTGCTGATCATGTTTTGCTCGTGGAAGAGGCTTAGTCAACGGGTCTGCAACATTCAGATCCGTATGTATCTTGCAAATCTCTATGTCTCCCACCTGGACTAGATCCCGGATGGAATTGAAGCGTCTCTTGATGTGCTTGGTTCTCTTGTGAAATCTGGATTCCTTTGCCAAGGCAATTGCACCAGTATTGTCACAAAAGATTTTCATTGGACCCGATGCACTAGGTATGACACCTAGATCGGATATGAACTCCTTCATCCAGACTCCTTCGTTCGCTGCTTCCGAAGCAGCTATGTACTCCGCTTCACATGTAGATCCCGCTACGACGCTTTGTTTAGAACTGCACCAACTGACAGCTCCACCGTTTAATGTAAACACGTATCCGGTTTGCGATTTAGAATCGTCCGGATCAGTGTCAAAGCTTGCATCAACGTAACCATTTACGACGAGCTCTTTGTCACCTCCATATACGAGAAACATATCCTTAGTCCTTTTCAGGTATTTCAGGATGTTCTTGACCGCTGTCCAGTGATCCACTCCTGGATTACTTTGGTACCTCCCTGCTAGACTTATAGCAAGGCACACATCAGGTCTGGTACACAGCATTGCATACATGATAGATCCTATCGCTGATGCATAGGGAACATCTTTCATATTCTCTCTATCTTCTGCAGTGGTCGGGCATTGAGTCTTACTCAATTTCACACCTTGTAACACAGGCAAGAATCCTTTCTTTGCTTGATCCATTTTGAACTTCTTCAAAATTTTGTCAAGGTATGTTGTTTGTGAAAGTCCAATTAAGCGTCTTGATCTATCTCTATAGATCTTTATGCCTAATATGTAAGCAGCTTCACCGAGGTCTTTCATTGAAAAACTCTTATTCAAGTATCCCTTTATGCTATCCAGAAATTCTATATCATTTCCAATCAGTAATATGTCATCCACATATAATATCAGAAATGCTACAGAGCTCCCACTCACTTTCTTGTAAATACAGGCTTCTCCGAAAGTCTGTATAAAACCAAATGCTTTGATCACACTATCAAAGCGTTTATTCCAACTCCGAGAGGCTTGCACCAGTCCATAAATGGATCGCTGGAGCTTGCACACTTTGTTAGCTCCTTTTGGATCGACAAAACCTTCTGGTTGCATCATATACAACTCTTCTTCCAGAAATCCATTCAGGAATGCAGTTTTGACATCCATTTGCCAAATTTCATAATCATAAAATGCGGCAATTGCTAACATGATTCGGACAGACTTAAGCATCGCTACGGGTGAGAAGGTCTCATCGTAGTCAACCCCTTGAACTTGTCGAAAACCTTTTGCGACAAGTCGAGCTTTGTAGACAGTAACATTACCGTCAGCGTCAGTCTTCTTCTTGAAGATCCATTTATTCTCAATTGCTTGCCGATCATCGGGCAAGTCAACCAAAGTCCATACTTTGTTCTCATACATGGATCCCATCTCAGATTTCATGGCTTCAAGCCATTTTGCGGAATCTGGGCTCACCATCGCTTCTTCATAGTTCGTAGGTTCATCATGATCTAGTAGCATGACTTCCAGAACAGGATTACCGTACCACTCTGGTGCGGATCTCACTCTGGTTGATCTACGAGGTTCAGTAGTATCTTGATCTGAAGTTTCATGATCATTATCATTAGCTTCCTCACTAACTGGTGTAGGTGTCACTGAAACAGTTTTCTGTGATGTACTACTTTCCAATAAGGGAGCAGGTACAGTTACCTCGTCAAGTTCTACTTTCCTCCCACTCACTTCTTTCGAGAGAAACTCCTTCTCTAGAAAGTTTCCGAATTTAGCAACAAAAGTCTTGCCTTCGGATCTGTGATAGAAGGTGTATCCAATAGTTTCCTTTGGATATCCTATGAAGACACATTTCTCCGATTTGGGTTCGAGCTTATCAGGTTGAAGCTTTTTCACATAAGCATCGCAGCCCCAAACTTTCAGAAACGACAACTTTGGTTTCTTGCCAAACCACAGTTCATAAGGCGTCGTCTCAACGGATTTTGATGGTGCCCTATTTAACGTGAATGCGGCCGTCTCTAGAGCGTATCCCCAAAACGATAGCGGTAAATCAGTAAGAGACATCATAGATCGCACCATATCTAGTAAAGTACGATTACGACGTTCGGACACACCATTACGCTGTGGTGTTCCGGGTGGCGTGAGTTGCGAAACTATTCCACAATTTTTCAAATGTACACCAAACTCGTAACTCAAATATTCTCCTCCACGATCAGATCGTAGAAACTTTATTTTCTTGTTACGATGATTTTCAACTTCACTCTGAAATTCCTTGAACTTTTCAAATGTTTCAGACTTATGTTTCATTAAGTAGATATACCCATATCTGCTTAAATCATCTGTGAAGGTGAGAAAATAACGATATCCGCCACGAGCCTCAATATTCATCGGACCACATACATCTGTATGTATGATTTCCAACAAATCTGTTGCTCTCTCCATAGTACCGGAGAACGGTGTTTTGGTCATCTTGCCCATAAGGCACGGTTCGCAAGTACCAAGTGATTCATAATCAAGTGGTTCCAAAAGTCCATCAGAATGGAGTTTCTTCATGCGCTTTACACCGATATGACCTAAACGGCAGTGCCACAAATAAGTTGCACTCTCATTATCAACTCTGCATCTTTTGGCTTCAACATTATGAATATGTGTGTTACTACTATCGAGATTCAACAAGAATAGACCACTCTTCAAGGGTGCATGACCATAAAAGATATTACTCATATAAATAGAACAACCATTATTCTCTGATTTAAATGAATAACCGTCTCGCATCAAACAAGATCCAGATATAATGTTCATGCTTAACGCTGGCACCAAATAACAATTATTTAGGTCTAATACTAATCCCGAAGGTAGATGTAGAGGTAGTGTGCCGACTGCGATCACATCGACTTTGGAACCGTTTCCCACGCGCATCGTCACCTCGTCCTTAACCAATCTTCGCTTGATCCGTAGTCCCTGTTTCGAGTTGCAAATATTAGCAACAGAACCAGTATCAAATACCCAGGTGCTACTGCGAGCATTAGTAAGGTACACATCAATAACATGTATATCACATATACCTTTGTTCACCTTGCCATCCTTCTTATCCGCCAAATACTTGGGGCAGTTCCGCTTCCAGTGACCAGTCTGCTTGCAATAGAAGCACTCAGTTTCAGGCTTAGGTCCAGGTTTGGGTTTCTTCTCTTGAGTAGCAACTTGCTTGCCGTTCTTTTTGAAGTTCCCCTTCTTCTTCCCTTTGCCCTTTTTCTTGAAACTAGTGGTCTTGTTGACCATCAACACTTGATGCTCCTTCTTGATTTCTACCTCCGCAGCTTTCAGCATTGCGAAGAGCTCGGGAATAGTCTTGTTCATCCCTTGCATATTATAGTTCATCACGAAGCTCTTGTAGCTTGGTGGCAGTGATTGAAGAATTCTGTCAATGACGCAATCATCTGGAAGATTAACTCCCAATTGAATCAAGTGATTATTATACCCAGACATTTTGAGTATATGCTCACTGACAGAACTGTTCTCCTCCATCTTGCAGCTATAGAACTTATTGGAGACTTCATATCTCTCAATCCGGGCATTTGCTTGAAATATTAACTTCAACTCTTGGAACATCTCATATGCTCCATGACGTTCAAAACGTCGTTGAAGTCCCGATTCTAAGCCGTAAAGCATGGCACACTGAACTATCGAGTAGTCATCAGCTTTGCTCTGCCAGACGTTCATAACATCCGGCGTTGCTCCTGCAGCAGGCCTGGCACCCAGCGGTGCTTCCAGGACGTAATTCTTCTGTGCAGCAATGAGGATAATCCTCAAGTTACGGACCCAGTCCGTGTAATTGCTACCATCATCTTTCAACTTTGCTTTCTCAAGGAACGCATTAAAATTCAACGGAACAACAGCACGAGCCATCTATCTACAATCAAACATAAACAAGCAAGATACTAATCAGGTACTAAGTTTCATGATAAATTTAAGTTCAGTTAATCAAATTAATTAAAGAACTCCCACTTAGATAGACATCCCTCTAATCCTCTAAGTGATTACGTGATCCAAATCAACTAAACCATAACCGATCATCACGTGAGATGGAGTAGTTTTCAATGGTGAACATCGTTATGTTGATCATATCTACTATATGATTCACGCTCGACCTTTCGGTCTCCGTGTTCCGAGGCCATATCTGTATATGCTTGGCTCGTCAAGTATAACCTGAGTATTCCGCGTGTGCAACTGTTTTGCACCCGTTGTATTTGAACGTAGAACCTATCACACCCGATCATCACGTGGTGTCTCAGCACGAAGAACTTTCGCAACGGTGCATACTCAGGGAGAACACTTCTTGATAATTTAGTGAGAGATCATCTTATAATGCTACCGTCAATCAAAGCAAGATAAGATGCATAAAAGGATAAACATCACATGCAATCAATATAAGTGATATGATATGGCCATCATCATCTTGTGCTTGTGATCTCCATCTCCGAAGCACCGTCGTGATCACCATCGTCACCGGCGTGACACCTTGATCTCCATCGTAGCATCGTTGTCGTCTCGCCAAGTTTATGCTTCCACGACTATCACTACCGCTTAGTAATAAAGTAAAGCATTACATCGCGATTTCATTGCATACAATAAAACGACAACCATAAGGCTCCTGCCAGTTGCCGATAACTCGGTTACAAAACATGATCATCTCATACAATAAAATTCAGCATCATGTCTTGACCATATCACATCACAACATGCCCTGCAAAAACAAGTTAGACGTCCTCTACTTTGTTGTTGCAAGTTTTACGTGGCTGCTACGGGCTTAAGCAAGAACCAATCTCACCTACGCATCAAAACCACAACGATAGTTTGTCAAATAGACTCCGTTTTAACCTTCGCAAGGACCGGGCGTAGCCATACTTGGTTCAACTAAAGTTGGAGAGACAGTCGCCCGCAAGCCACCTGTGTGCAAAGCACGTCGGGGGAACCGGTCTCGCGTAAGCGTACGCGTAAGGTTGGTCCGGGTCGTCTCGTCCAACAATGCCGCCGAACCAAAGTATGACATGCTGGTAGGCAGTATGACTTATATCGCCCACAACTCACTTGTGTTCTACTCGTGCATATAACATCAACATAAATAACCTAGGCTCGGATGCCACTGTTGGGTTTCGTAGTAATTTCAAAAAAATTCCTACGCACACGCAAAATCATGTGATGCATAGCAACGAGAGGAGAGAGTGTTGTCTACGTACCCACGCAGACCGACTGCGGAAGCGTTGACACAACGTAGAGGAAGTAGTCGTACGTCTTCGCGATCCAACCGATCAAGCACCGAAACTACGGCACCTCCGAGTTCGAGCACACGTTCAGCTCGATGACGATCCCCGGACTCCGATCCAGCAAAGTGTCGGGGAAGAATTCCGTCAGCACGACGGCGTGGTGACGATCTTGATGCACTACAGCAGCAGGGCTTCGCCTAAACTCCGCTACAGTATTATCGAGGAATATGGTGGCTGGGGGCACCGCACACGGCTAAGGAATAGATCACGTGGATCAACTTGTGTGTTTCTGGGGTGCCTCTGCCTCAGTATATAAAGGAGCCAAGGGGGAGGGGGCGCCGGCCAGGAGGAGGGCGCAGGAGGAGTCCTTCTCCTTCCGGGAGTAGGACTCCCCCCCCCCAATCCTAGTTGGACTAGGATTCCCCGAGGGGGAAAGAGAGAGAAGGGGGGCCGGCCACCTCTCCTAGTCCTAATAGGACTAGGGGGAGGGGGAGGCGCGCGGCCACCTTTGGGCTGCCCCTTTCTCCTTTCCACTAAAGCCCATCTAGGCCCATATGGTTCCCGGGGGGTTCCGGTAACCTCCCGGTACTCCGGTAAAATCCCGATTTCACCCGGAACACTTCCGATATCCAAACATAGGCTTCCAATATATCAATCTTTACGTCTCGACCATTTCGAGACTCCTCGTCATGTCCGTGATCACATCCGGGACTCCGAACAACCTTCGGTACATCAAAATGCATAAACTCATAATATAACTGTCATCGTAACCTTAAGCGTGCGGACCCTACGGGTTCGAGAACAATGTAGACATGACCGAGACACGTCTCCGGTCAATAACCAATAGCGGGACCTGGATGCCCATATTGGCTCCTACATATTCTACGAAGATCTTTATCGGTCAGACCGCATAACAACATACGTTGTTCCCTTTGTCATCGGTATGTTACTTGCCCGAGATTCGATCGTCGGTATCCAATACCTAGTTCAATCTCGTTACCGGCAAGTCTCTTTACTCGTTCTGTAATACATCATCTCGCAACTAACTCATTAGTTGCAATGCTTGCAAGGCTTATGTGATGTGCATTACCGAGAGGGCCCAGAGATACCTCTCCGACAATCGGAGTGACAAATCCTAATCTCGAAATACGCCAACCCAACATCTACCTTTGGAGACACCTGTAATGCTCCTTTATAACCACCCAGTTACGTTGTGACGTTTCGTAGCACCCAAAGTGTTCCTCCGGCAAACGGGAGTTGCATAATCTCATAGTTATAGGAACATGTATAAGTCATGAAGAAAGCAATAGCAACATACTAAACGATCGGGTGCTAAGCTAATGGAATGGGTCATGTCAATCAGATCATTCAACTAATGATGTGACCTTGTTAATCAAATAACAACTCATTGTTCATGGTTAGGAAACATAACCATCTTTGATTAACGAGCTAGTCAAGTAGAGGCATACTAGTGACACTTTGTTTGTCTATGTATTCACACATGTATTATGTTTCCGGTTAATACAATTCTAGCATGAATAATAAACATTTATCATGATTATAAGGAAATAAATAATAACTTTATTATTGCCTCTAGGGCATATTTCCTTCAATCAAGGTGTCGCGCCGGTTACGATGGTGATCACAACGGTGCTTCGAAGATGGAGATCACAAGCACAAGATGATGATGGCCATATCATATCACTTATATTGATTGCATGTGATGTTTATCTCTGATGCATCTTATCTTGCTTTGATTGACGGTAGCATTATAAGATGATCTCTCACTAATTATCAAGAAGTGTTCTCCCTGAGTATGCACCGTTGCAAAAGTTCTTCGTGCTGAGACACCACGTGATGATCGGGTGTGATAGGCTCTACGTTCAAATACAACGGGTGCAAAACAGTTGCACACGTGGAATACTCAGGTTATACTTGACGAGCCAAGCATATACAGATATGGCCTCGGAACACGGAGACCGAAAGATCGAGCGTGAATCATATAGTAGATATGATCAACATAGTGATGTTCACCAATGAAACTACTCCATCTCACGTGATGATCGGACATGGTTTAGTTGATTTGGATCACGTAATCACTTAGAGGATTAGAGGGATGTCTATCTAAGTGGGAGTTCTTAAGTAATATGATTAAATTGAACCTAAATTTTTCATGAACTTAGTACCTAATAGTATCTTGCTTGTTTATGTTTGATTGTAAATAGATGGCCCGTGCTGTTGTTCCGTTGAATTTTAATGCGTTCCTTGAGAAAGCAAAGTTGAAAGATGATGGTAGCAATTACACGGACTGGGTCCATAACTTGAGGATTATCCTCATTGCTGCACAGAAGAATTACGTCCTAGAAGCACTGCTGGGTGCCAGGCCTGCTGCTGGAGCAACACCAGATGTTATGAACGTCTGGTAGAGCAAAGCTAATGACTACTCGATAGTTCAGTGTGCCATGCTTTACGGCTTAGAATCGGGACTTCAACGACGTTTTGAACGTCATGGAGCATATGAGATGTTCCGGGAGTTGAAGTTAATATTTCAAGCAAATACCCGGATTGAGAGATATGAAGTCTCCAATAAGTTCTATAGCTGCAAGATGGAGGAGAACAGTTCTGTCAGTGAGCATATACTCAAAATGTCTGGGTATAATAATCACTTGATTCAATAGGGAGTTAATCTTCCAGATGATTGCGTCATTGACAGAATTCTTCAATCACTGCCACCAAGCTACAAGAGCTTCGTGATGAACTATAATATGCAAGGGATGAATAAGACTATTCCCGAGCTCTTCGCAAGAAATCAAGAAGGAGCATCAAGTGTTGATGGTCAACAAGACCACTAGTTTCAAGAAAAAGCGCAAAGGGAAAAAGAAGGGGAACTTCAAAAAGAACAGCAAGCAAGTTGCTACTCAAGAGAAGAAACCCAAACCTGGACCTAAGCCTGAAACTGAGTGCTTCTACTGCAAGCAGACTGGTCACTGGAAGCGGAACTGCCCCAAGTATTTGGCGGATAAGAAGGATGGCAAGGTGAACAAAGGTATATGTGATATACATGTTATTGATGTGTACCTTACTAATGCTCGCAGTAGCACCTGGGTATTTGATACTGGTTCTGTTGCTAATATTTGCAACTTGAAACAGGGACTACGGATTAAGCGAAGATTGGCTAAGGACGAGGTGATGATGCGCGTGGGAAATGGTTCCAAAGTCGATGTGATCGCAGTCGGCACGCTACCTCTACATCTACCTTCGGGATTAGTATTAGACCTAAATAATTGTTATTTGGTGCCAGCGTTAAGCATGAACATTATATTTGTATCTTGTTTGATGCGAGACAGTTATTCATTTAAATCTGAGAATAATGGTTGTTCTATTTATATGAGTAATATCTTTTATGGTCATGCACCCTTAAAGAGTGGTCTATTCTTATTAAAACTCGATAGTAGTGACACACATATTCATAGTGTTCACGCCAAAAGATGCAAAGTTGATAATGATAGTGCAACTTATTTGTGGCACTGCCGTTTGGGTCATATCGGTGTAAAGCGCATGAAGAAACTCCATACTGATGGGCTTTTGGAACCACTTGATTATGAATCACTTGGTACTTGTGAACCGTGCCTTATGGGTAAGATGACAAAAACATCGTTCTCTGGTACTATGGAGAGAGCAACAGATTTGTTGGAAATCATACATACAGATGTATCTGGTCTGATGAATGTTGAAGCTCGTGGCGGATATCGTTATTTTCTTACCTTCACAGATGACTTAAGCAGATATGGGTATATCTACTTAATGAAACATAAGTCTGAAACATTTGAAAAGTTCAAAGAATTTCAGAGTGAAGTTGAGAATCATCGTAACAAGAAAATAAAATTCCTACGATTTGATCATGGAGGAGAATATTTGAGTTACGAGTTTGGTGTACATTTGAAACAATGTGGAATAGTTTCGCAACTCACGCCACCCGGAACACCACAGCGTAATGGTGTGTCCGAACGTCGTAATCGTACTTTACTTGATATGGTGCGATCTATGATGTCTCTTACTGATTTACCGCTATCGTTTTGGGGATATGGTCTAGAGATGGCCGCATTCACGTTAAATAGGGCACCATCAAAATCCGTTGAGATGACGCCTTATGAACTGTGGTTTGGCAAGAAACCAAAGTTGTCGTTTCTGAAAGTTTGGGGTTGCGATGCTTATGTGAAAAAGCTTCAACCTGATAAGCTCGAACCCAAATCGGAGAAATGTGTCTTCATAGGATATCCAAAGGAAACTATTGGATACACCTTCTACCACAGATCCGAAGGCAAGACTTTTGTTGCTAAATTCGGAAACTTTCTAGAAAAGGAGTTTCTCTCGAAAGAAGTGAGTGGGAGGAAAGTAGAACTTGATGAGGTAACTGTACCTGCTCCTTTATTGGAAGGTAGTACATCACAGAAACCTGTATCTGTGACACCTACACCAATTAGTGAGGAAGCTAATGATAATGATCATGAAACTTCAGAACAAGATACTACTGAACCTCGTAGGTCAACCAGAGTAAGATCCGCGCCAGAGTGGTACGGTAATCCTGTTCTGGAAGTCATGCTACTAGATCATGATGAACCTACGAACTATGAAGAAGCGATGGTGAGCCCAGATTCCGCAAAATGGCTTGAAGCCATGAAATCTGAGATGGGATCCATGTATGAGAACAAAGTATGGATTTTGGTTGACTTGCCCAATGATCGGCAAGCAATTGAGAATAAATGGATCGTCAAGAAGAAGACTGACGCTGACGTTAATGTTACTGTCTACAAAGCTCGACTTGTCACAAAAGGTTTTCGGCAAGTTCAAGGGATTGACTACGATGAGACCTTCTCACCTGTAGCGATTCTTAAGTCTGTCCGAATCATGTTAGCAATTGACGCATTTCATGATTATGAAATTTGGCAAATGGATGTCAAAACTGCATTCCTGAATGGATTTCTGCAATAAGAGTTGTATATGATGCAGCCGGAAGGCTTTGTCGATCCAAAGGGAGCTAACAAATTGTGCAAACTCTAGCGATCCATTTATGGACTGGTGCAAGCCTCTCGGAGTTGGAATAAACGCTTTGATAGTGTGATCAAAGCATTTGGTTTTATACAGACTTTTGGAGAAGCCTGTATTTACAAGAAAGTGAGTGGGAGCTTTGTAGCATTTCTGATATTATATGTAGATGACATATTACTAATCGGAAATGATATAGAATTTCTGGATAGCATAAAAGGATACTTGAATAAAAGTTTTTCTATGAAAGACCTCGGTGAAGCTGCCTACATATTGGGCATCAAGATCTATAGAGACAGATCGAGACGCTTAATTGGACTTTCACAAAGCACATACCTTGACAAAGTTTTGAAAAAGTTCAAAATGGATCAAGCAAAGAAAGGATTCTTGCCTGTGTTACAAGGTGTGAAATTGAGTAAGACTCGAAGTCCGACCAATGCAGAAGATAGAGAGAAAATGAAAGATGTTCCCTATGCTTCAACCATAGGCTCTATCATGTATGCAATGCTGTGTACCAGACCTGATGTATGTCTTGCTATAAGTCTAGCAGGAAGGTACCAAAGTAATCCAGGAGTGGATCACTGGACAGCGGTCAAGAACATCCTGAAATACCTGAAAAGGACTAAGGATATGTTTCTCATATATGGAGGTGACAAAGAGCTCATCGTAAATGGTTACGTTGATGCAAGCTTTGACACTGATCCGGACGATTCTAAATCGCAAACCGGATAAGTGTTTACATTAAACGGTGGAGCTGTCAGTTGGTGCAGTTCTAAACAAAGCATCGTAATGGGATCTACATGTGAAGCGGAGTACATAGCTGCTTCGGAAGCAGCGAACGAAGGAGTCTGGATGAAGGAGTTCATATCCGATCTAGGTGTCATACCTAGTGCATTAGGTCCAATGAAAATCTTTTGTGACAATACTGGTGCAATTGCCTTGGCAAAGGAATCCAGATTTCACAAGAGAACCAAGCACATCAAGAGACGCTTCAATTCCATCCGGGATCTAGTCCAGGTGGGAGACATAGAGATTTGCAATATACATACGGATCTGAATGTTGCAGACCCGTTGACTAAGCCTCTTCCACGAGCAAAACATGATCAGCACCAAAGCTCCATGGGTGTTATTATTTTATTTAACTCTAGTGCAAGTGGGAGACTGAAGGAAATATGCCCTAGAGGCAATAATAATGTTATTATTTTATTTCCTTATATCATGATAAATGTTTATTATTCATGCTAGAATTGTATT
Organism: Triticum aestivum; assembly: GCF_018294505.1. NCBI lineage: Eukaryota > Viridiplantae > Streptophyta > Magnoliopsida > Poales > Poaceae > Triticum > Triticum aestivum. Next base: position 708,295,477 of record NC_057800.1, read on the forward strand.
ATCCGGAAACATAATACTTGTGTGAATACATAGACAAACCAAACGTCACTAGTATGCCTCTACTTGACTAGCTCGTTAATCAAAGATGGTTATGTTTCCTAACCATAGACAAAGAGTTGTTATTTGATTAACGGGATCACATCATTAGGAGAATGATGTGATTGACTTGACCCACTCCGTTAGCTTAGCACTCGATCGTTTAGTATGTTGCTATTGCTTTCTTCATGACTTATACATGTTCCTCTGACTATGAGATTATGCAACTCCCGTTTACCGGAGGAACACTTTGTGTGCTACCAAACGTCACAACGTAACTGGGTGATTATAAAGGAGCTCTACAGGTGTCTCCAAAGGTGAATGTTGGGTTGGCTTATTTCGAGATTAGGATTTGTCACTCCGATTGTCGGAGAGGTATCTCTGGGCCCTCTCGGTAATGCACATCACATAAGCCTTGCAAGCATTGCAACTAATGAGTTAGTTGTGAGATGATGTATTACGGAACGAGTAAAGAGACTTGCCGGTAACGAGATTGAACTAGGTATTGAGATACCGACGATCGAATCTCGGGAAAGTAACATACCGATGACAAAGGGAACAACGTATGTTGTTATGCGGTCTGACCGATAAAAGATCTTCGTAGAATATGTAGGAGCCAATATGGGCATCCAGGTCCCGCTATTGGTTATTGACCAGAGAGGTGTCTCGGTCATGTCTACATAGTTCTCGAACCCGTAGGGTCCGCACGCTTAACGTTCGTTGACGATATAGTACTATGTGAGTTATGTATGTTGGTGACCGAATGTTGTTCGGAATTCGGATGATATCACGGACATGACGAGGAACTCCGGAATGGTCCGGAGACAAAGTTTGATATATGGGATAATAGTGTTTGGTCACCGGAAGGGTTCCGGAAATCACCGGAAGGAGTTCCGGATGTTTCCCGAAATGTTTGGGTATGAGAACACTTTATTTGGGCCAAAGGGGATAGCCCACAAGGTTTTTGGAAAGCGCAAAAGGAAGTTTTGCGGAGTCCAGGGGCCAGACGCCAGGGTCCCTGGCATCTGGGTCCAGACGCCGGGAACCCTGGCGTCTGGCCCTGGAGTCCGAGAAGGACTCTTGCCTTTCGGGTGAAACCGACTTTGTGGAGGCTTTTACTCCAAGTTTCGACCCCAGGGCTCAACATATAAATAGAGGGGCAGGGCTAGAACCAAAGACACATCAAGAAACACCAAGCCGTGTGCCGGCAACCCCGTTCCCTCTAGTTTATCCTCCGTCATAGTTTTCGTAGTGCTTAGGCGAAGCCCTGCGGAGATTGTTCTTCACCAACACCGTCACCACGCCGTCGTGCTGCCGGAACTCATCTACTACTTCGCCCCTCTTGCTGGATCGAGAAGGTGAGGACGTCACCGAGCCGAACGTGTGCAGAACTCGGAGGTGCCGTGCTTTCGGTACTTAGATCGGTCGGACGTGAAGACGTACGACTACATCAACCACGTTGATATAACGCTTCCGCGGACGGTCTACGAGGGTACGTAGACAACACTCTCCCCTCTCGTTGCTATGCATCACCATGATCTTGCGTGTGCGTAGGAAATTTCTGAAATTACTACGTTCCCCAACACCAAAGGCTTCCATTGCTACGACCCAGAGTCCCATCGTGTGATCGTGTCCCGACATGTTTATTCTGATGAGGTTGTTTTTCCTTTTCGGCAGGCATCGACGCGTTCCTCGCCGTCTCCGGACGTCCCACCTCAACCGGTTTGTGGAGCCCTTTTGCTGCCTCTGCCATGTCGCTTGGGCGCGGCTGCAACCCCGCGGACTCTTCGTCCTCGGTCGTGGCCCAGCCGCCCTCGGCGTCTCCCTCGCTGGCTCAGGAGGAGCCGGCCTCCCGGGCCTCGCCGGTCTCTCACCTCTCGGCTCAGGAGGAGCCGGCCTCCCCAGGTCCGGTAGTGCTCCCGGCCTCGCCCCCAGCCGGGCCCTCGGGGCTCACGTACCCGACCATGGCATCACCCTCGGCTGCACTACTAGGGAAAACCCTAGCAGTAGCGCTGGTTTTGTGCTCACTAGTAGCGCGGGTAGGCGCGCTACTAATAAGGCGCTACAGCTATTGCTTAGCAGTAACGCGTGCCCGCACGCGCTACTGCTAGGACAAATAGCTCCAGCCTTTGTTCACTCCCACACTACTGCTAATGTAACTACTGGCAGCGTGTTTTCTCTCCATCGCTACTAGTATTCTTTATTTATTTTTTTATTTTTCATGTATTTATGCACCATCGTACAAATATTGGTACAATACCAATTATGAGGTTTACATCATTATGTCCATAACAATGTGTCAAATGAAGGTGGATTAGGTTCAAGTGGAGGCAATATGTGGTGCATGTCAAAAGTATACTACTAATCCAAACTTGATCTAGTTTGAACTAGTAATACTTTCGATGTGCACCAAATGTTGCCTCCACTTGAATCTAATCCGCCAGCACAAGCTATTTAATCATCATCATAGTCATTACCACAAACAGTATTTATTTAATCACCATTAAAACTAGCTAATAATAATCATCATAGTCATTACCACCAACACTAGCTATTTTATCATCATAGTAATAGTGTAGCATATCATCATCCTCAAACTCATTTCTAGCTAGCTAATCACTCCTGCTGCTCTATCTTAGGTAAAATAACATAAAACATGTGTAGCTCTCCTCCTTGATCAAGTTGGAGCATGCAGATGAACCTGTCTCCTAATCGTGGGTAGCGCATCTGTTTGCTGCCCCCTAGTACTTCTCTGCGCTTCTCCATCACACATTTGGTCCAGTCTTGCACTATTAAGCATCCGTCGCTAATCTTGAATGCACTAAAGTAATCTGTAGGATATCTTGGCCGCAAGCTAATAATACTCATGATACCTTTAGTCTCGATCCCATAAGGCACAATATTCATCGGGAGTCCCTGTTGAAGAACATCGTATGGTAACATACTTAGCAATGAAGTTTAGCTTCAAAAATAATGTATGGAAAAGATACACTAAGGACAAATTGTAAAACTCTTACCATCCTTCCTAAATAGATGTGACCATAGGTCATTACGAACACTATTGGTCGCACGTTTTCAGTACTAACATATTTCTAAGTCCAGGAAGAAAATTTGTCTTGATAGTATCAAGATCCTCAAGCCATGAAACATAATGGCTTAGCTCCTCGCAGCTTAGTTTAGCCCTGCGACAGTAATAGGTCATGTCTACCAAGCGCTGGACATGTTTGCTTGCACCGAAATAAGCTGACAATACAAATTAGTTGTCAACTATTTTTTTAATAAACAATATCAAAGACATAAATATGGTTGAGAAACTTACATAATGGTATAACTGAAGGCGTGTGCACATCGACCCAGATGTCGGTATTACCTTCAATATTATCTTCTGGACGAATATCAAAGGTGATAACCATATCAGGCTCAAATGCATAAGTCTTGCATAGTGCTCGCCATGTTTTGCATCCAAAATAGGTGTAGTCGTCTGAATTGTATAATTTTGCGTGGAAAATATAACCATGCTCGGTCTTCAAGTAAACTTTCTTTTCCTCCATAGTACGACTGAAACCTATCTTATCCAATACAAAAACTCTTGCATGGCAGGGGATACGCTAGTAGAATAGTAAAAAAAGACTTGTCATGCTTAATGTCATGCTTAAATTATAAGTTGAAGCAAATGAAGCAAATGTCATGCTTAATTACGAAAAAAGACTTGCCGTTGTGACTTACTGTATCCACTTCGAAGTTCTCGTCCAACTTGATGCTGAAGCGCCTATCATCATCTAGGAAGATTCCATCGCACAGGCCGCGCTCGTCTTCGCAGTATTTGCAAATACTGAAATCCTTTTCGTCGTCAGACATTTCCTATGTTCATAGTTGAAACATTAATTGAAAATCGATCGAAGACAACTATCAGGATACTCAACACACAAATCCGGGGCACTTGATATTTCCTACATATTCTGGCACAAGTCATGCCAAAATTCATGCAAAAATCCAGCATGACCTTTGCTAAAATAGGACATATCGAGCGCCTGAAATTTGCCGGAACGGAAATGAATCAACACTCCGGCAAAACATAGGCCACTCGGAGGTGTAACCTGCAAACATGACCGGCCACTTGGGCAAGCACATATCCTATTTGAGCAACACAAGATATACATTTCAAAATATCTTATAGACTCAAATTAGCATGCATTCAATAAGCAAAAGTAAATCATCTCATGCATCCGTACATTGTCGAATATTATCACTAATACATCCCGAATAGTGTCATACATATAACATCACTAATACAACTAAAACCCTAGCACACGACAGGTATCGGCGCGGGCGGTGGACACCCACAGAGAAGGAACCATCACGGGATCATAGCTCCAGTGAGATCCCTGGAGAACCTGCCAGGTATTGGAGAACCTGTGCTCCAACGCAAACAAGTAGCGACGGACGTGCGCGTCCTTCTCACTGACATGGTGACGCACCATCTCCGCGGGGTCCTCGAGCCTCTGGACCGTCACTGGCCCACGCGACCGCCACCAAAGAAGGTTTGGGTCAACGACAGGGGGGCTCCTCACCAACCTACGCCCCCCGGTAGGTAGCGCCTCCCAGTACCACCCCGGCGGAGCCCAGTCCCAGACATGGCCCATCTGGTCAAGCAGGTGTCGTCCTCCGCCGACTCGATGACAAGGATGCGGGATAGGCATCGTCCACGTCGATGCGAGAAAAATTACTTTAACTAAAAAATAGCAACAAGTTCTTACTAACTAGTTCTATTAATGCAACTAGTTCTTATTAAAAATAAATTTACTATAAATAAAAATAAATTAGTACCTAGTTCTTACTAACTAATTAGTACCTAGGAACTACTGCCCTAATTACCATCTAATTTGATGAAGCTAGGGGTGGAAAGTGGTAGCGGATATTCCAATTATCCAACTACAAAGTGAAATAAGTGGTCAAATTTTACTCATTTTATGATTCATCTTAGAAATTTGATTCGTTTCCACCCTTACATGAACCCTAACTCATTTGAGCCGCATCCGCATACGATTCGTTTCCACCCTTACATGGGCCCTAACTAATTTGATGCAACTAAAATATAAAGAAACCCTAGGCAGAGGTAGGGGAGAGGGAGGAGTAGGCGTGCTCACCTCAGGTGCCTGCGACGAGGGAGGGGCAGGCGGTGTCGAGGTCGGGGTCGGGGCTCGGGCGCGCGGCGGATGGCGGCGTCGAGGTCGTGGTCGGGGGCGGCGTCCGGGGCGGCATTGAGGTCAGGGGTTGGGGCGGTGTTAAATTTGGGGTCGGGGGCGGCGTAGAGGGTGTGCGGAGAGCGCGCGGCGGACGACGGGCAACAGCGGCGGCGAGAGTGGAGAGCTGGATTTGGGGGAAGTGGTCGTGGGGAAGGACGAACCCCGTGGTTAAGTCAGAAGTAGTAGTAGCGCGTTCTAGAATGCGTGCTACTGCTACGTTAGCTACAACGCGTTCTGGGATACACGCTAGTGCTACTCCTTTAATTTTTCCCCTTTTTCATTTAGTTTTCTTCACATTTTATTTTTTTCCTTTCACCTTATTCTATTTCTTTCATTTTCAATTACCTTTCTATTTGCTTTCCATTTAATTTTATATCCTTTAGCAGTAGCGAGTTTAGATTAAAACGCGCTGCTACAAAGAAAGTAGCGGTAGCGGGGTTCGATATAGGTCGCTACTACTATGTGTAACCTATCGGCTAAGCCGTGGGAATTTTAGTAGTAACGTGTTTAGAACAAGACGCGCTACTGCTAAAACTTTATCTACAGCACGGTTTGCACAGGCGCGCTACTGCTACTTAGCACCAGTGTGCTTTTTTGACCCGCGCTACTGCTAAAGTTCTGTGTATAAGGTTTTCCCTAGTAGTGTTGGGTCACCACTGGCCTCGCCGACCCCCTTGCTGGCTCAGGAGGAGCGGTGCCTCTCGGCCCCATCGGCGCCTTCGTCGCTGCCCATGGCCGGGCCCTCCGGTGCCTCTTCGGCCAAACCGTCGGCCTCGCCGTCCGCGCCCTCTACTCCGACGCCTGTGGCCTCGCCCACGTCTTCATTATCATCTGCGCCGATGGTTGTGGCCCCTCGCCGCGGTCCACGCCCACCTCCTCCACCGCCTCATCACTCATGGTGATGTGTGCCAAGGCTGGGGTGCATCAGCCGAACCCGCGCTACCCGAACCTCAATGTCACGACCATCTCTCCAGTTCCGCGCTCGGTGCGTTCTGCGTTGAGTGATCCGCATTGGACCACCGCCATGAGCGCTGAGTATGATGCTCTTGTCTCCAAGTGGACTTGGACCCTCGTTCCTCGTCCTCCTGGAGCGAATGTCATCCCCAACAAGTGGGTTTTTCATCATAAACTCCTCCCGGACGGTTCTCTCGACAGGTACAAGGCTCACTAGGTTGTCCGTGGCTTTGCAAAGCGTGCCGGTGTTGACTTCTTCGAGACTTTTTCTCCGGTTGTCAAACCCGCCACGATCCGTATTGTCCTCCAGCTGGCCGACTCTCGTCGATGGCCCGTACATCAACTCGACATCAACAATGCTTTCTTGTACGACCATCTTCAGGAGCGAGTTCTCTGTCAGCAGCCGTCCGGGTTTGTTGACCCTTAGCGTCCAGATGATGTCTGCCTGTTGTCACGGTTGTTATACGGGCTCAAACAGGCTCCGTGTGCGTGGTACTAGTGCACCGCGGCGTTCCTCGGCCTTCTCGGGTTTTGTAGCACCACCTTTGACACGTCGTTGTTCGTGCTCCATCAGTCTGTTTCATGTGGCTATGCTTCTGCTATACGTCGATGATATTGTCATCACTACCTCCCGAGAGGATCTTCTTCGCGACATCATCGGTCGTCTTAGCTCTGAGTTTCGTCTGAAGGACCTAGGCATGCTGCACTTCTTCCTCGGCATTAATGTGTGACGCGGTGCCTCTGGGTTCTTTCTTCATCAGGGGCAGTATGCTCTTGAGCTTGTGGACCGTGACGGCATGACTGACTGCAAGCCGGCCGCCACGCCTGCTAAGGCCAAGCCGAAGCTCTCCGCCACCGCTGGCCAGCCCGCTGCTGACGCCGCCCTCTATCGCAACATTGTTGGCGCTCTTCAGTACCTCACGCTCACCAGACCATACATTCAGTTTGCGGTGCAGCAAGTTTGCTTGCATATGCACTCGCCCCGTGATTTTCACTGGTCTCTGGTTAGGCGCATTCTTTGGTACATTTGCAGCACGCCGACCTACTGTCTTCGTCTCCGCGCCTCCGCCTTGACTGAGCTCATTGCATATACTGACGCGGATTGGGCTAGCTGTCTTGACACTCGACATTCACACCTGGCTATTTTGTCTTCTTCAGTGACTTTCTTATCTCATGGTCCTCTAAACGACAACCTACTGTCTCCCGTTTGAGTGCTGAGGCTGAATACCGGGCCGTTGCCAACGTGGTCGCGTAGACCTATTGGCTTCATCACCTTCTTGGTGAGCTTCGGATTACCCTTTCGAAAGCTACTGTGGTCTTCTGCGATAACGTGTCGGCCACCTACCTCGCGGCTAATTCGGTGCAGCACAAGCGCACCAAACACGTTGAGCTCGATGTTCACTTTGTGCGCGAGAATATTCAGTTGGGTCAGCTTCGTGTTCTTCACGTACTGACTACCCAACAATTCGCCGACATCCTGACCAAGGGGTTGGCAACTGCTGCATTCACTACCAGAAACCATACTTTTCCTGTGAGTAGTATATTTTCCTGTGAGGCCCGAAGCCCCTCACAGGAATAATAATATTCCCGTCGGGCAAATTTTCACTCTCAGGAAAATATTGTACTTTCCTGTAGGTCTTGTTGAGCCCCTCAGGAAAATATGTTTTCCTGTGTTGTCCAGCCCACAGGAAAAAGTATTTTGAGCCCAGCCCGCCATCGCACCACCGCGAAACAGGCCTGGGGCTGAAAATTCTTAGTTCGCGCCGTTTTTTCCCCTTTTGGCGCCTCAAGCGAAACTTACTCGCGCCAGCTTATATTAACCTGTGTTGTATGGGCCTACAGCAAAGTATACAAAGAGAGATAAGGAGAAGACCCTAGAAAAAATCCCCCACTTCTCCTCTTTCCCCATCTCGTCTGCTCCATGGCCGCCGCCTTCCTCCGCAGCCGCATTCCTCCGACTTCCTCGCCACAACCGCCGCCGTCATCGACAGGGAACTCGTTCCAGCGCTGCTAGCCATCAGCTCCTCCAATCTCCACCCCCGCTCATCGCCCAGCTCCTCCACCGCTGCCCGAGTCAACCTTCGTCCGCCATCCCCGATCTCCTTCCATCCCGAACCACCACCGTCGCTCTGCCTCCACCTCCCTCTGCCGCCGCATCCCACTAACCTTGGACCACCCCAACAGGGCTGCCCTGTACGCGTTGCCTGCTCCCCGTGCTCCATGATCCAGATCCGGGTCACTCTCCCGTCGCACGAATAGCAAGCCACCCGCTACTCCTCCAACATGACACCAGCAGGCTCCTCCTCTCCCTTTCGTCCAAATCACCTGATCCGTTTTACTGTGGTAAGTCTCAATCTGGGTCATCCAAAAACAGCAGTCAGAATCTTATCTATTCATACAAATTTATGTATAATTAATCTAGGTCTTTGGGCGGCAGGATCTTGATTTACTTTTTTGCGTGGCTTATTGCTTGAAAGATTAGCCGTATGGGTGAGAAAATAAGGACCCTTTGCATTTGTTTGGAGTGTATTGATTTATTCAGTTTTCATTTTGCAAGAAAGAGCTTTGTTTACTCTCGTATCTAAATTTTTAGATGCTACTGTTAAGTGTACTATCAGTAGTCTCATTTATCGTTGCTAGTTATGTGCTTTCAGGAACTCTCCGAGAATTAAGGAACTCTCTACTTTTATCGGAACTCTCGGCCTTGTTGTCTCCTCTGTCTGTTCTCTTCTTTGAGGAACCTGAAGATGTTGTTGGAGAAAAGGAAGGTACATGCTTGTTAAACTGACTTATAGCATAGAAATCTGAATGTTGTGTGTTTATATTCGCTTGCTAGTGTCTTGTAGTTGACCCAGGCAGATGCCACAACCTGAGGCTTGATTGCTTGCTTTTTATTATCAGAAAAAAGAGAGGCACTTTTCAACTTGAGATGGTTGCACCATCCAAACGAATTAACTTCATGCAATTTGCTTGTTTCAAAATAACACAAGCCGATTTTGCTTCTGGAACTCAGCACACTAACTTACTCCATAGGTTATTATTGTTGTAGATTAGAACTAAAAACTGAAAATAATATCCTTGATGGAAGTGATGACTGTTTTGCATTTTTTTCTTAATTACTTGCTGTCTATGTCTTACGGCTATCTACCAATGATTACACTATCAGACTGATGGTTCATGAGTGTGTATATGAAGTAATTCTTTCCTGCTTGTTTTAGGCGTAAAAAGGGTAAGGCGTCATGGACTAGTGGTAAAACAAGCTTTCTGGTACCAATGATGAAAGGGTGTGGATGCAGCAAAGTTATGTGGTCAAAATTGATGAACAAAGAAGTTGCAGCATGCAAATCAAAACCTATCTCAGGTACCTCTCACACTAAGGCGGTGTATATGCTTGTCTTGATGTGGTGATTATCTCACAAATACTTAGGTGTGTTGGTTCTTACCTTATTATTTGCTATTCTCATCATTTATTCAATGCATTACTTATTGACGATGAGGGGAGTACAAAGAAGGCCGAAACCTCATTAAGAATGCCTCCTAATGGATGCAAGGTCGAATTTAAAGCGACTGGTGCATTTTTAGTGTTAATTACTCATATTCTTTTCCCCTAAAAGCACTACACTAGCTATAGTATAACATCCAATGATTATTGTGCTGCCATATGCCATATCTCAAATTTACAAACAAAATACTGAGTGGGCATTCTTTTTTCTTCCATATTTCTTGATTGGCCTAAGTGTTTTTCTCAATGAAGTGTCATGGTATTTAAATTGTCAACAAGCAGAGCAGATTATGTTCTTAATCACCTTAATACACAATTTCTCATGCTAACAGCAATGAGAGCATCAATGTTGTAGGTAGGGACCATAGTATGCACACTATAATGCAACTTCTATTGATTCAGATATCTACCTGATGTTGCTCATCTTCTCTTGATTTTTCAATATTAGTTCTCCCTAATGTTGTACCTGAATTCGCAGGGAAACACCTATTCATCTCATGTTAGTTTGGAGGATGGTGCTATGGACAACCACAACAATGGCAACACTGTATGCAACATTGATGGTGGGAACATCGGTGGTAGTCCAGATGACTTAGGAACTTATGAACTGATGAATGTAGGTGATGGATGAAAATTTAGAGTGGTGGTGCCAATGAATTTGTACAACTGTTATGTTATTGCCTTTGAGGAAGTAAACTTTTCACTTGTCAAGTGCAAAATGTCAGATCATTGTTTGCTCTATATATATGTATATGTGTGTTGTATGTATACTGATCTCGGATGCATGCACATAGGTATGATATGGATAACATGCAAATTCTGTTTTCATTTATCCTGGGTGTTTACCCATAAGGAAAATGCATGTTTCCCTGTCGGCTGGCTGTCACAAAAGGTCTGTTTCTAAACCTGACGAATCAAGATTTTCCTGAGAGTAGCCGACAGGAATAGCCGCCAGGAAAATAATTCCTGTCGGTTAACCGTCAGGCATTAGAGGATTTCCCTGTCGTTTTAATCCTGACGGATTTTGCCTGTCGGCTGACCGACAGGAAATAGTTTCCTGACGGTAATCTGAATTTTCCTGTGGGTTTCTGGCCGTCGGGAAAAGTGCAGTTTCTGGTAGTGATTCTAGGAGTTTTTGTTCCAGTCTTTGCATCGTCGATGCCGACGCTTCGACTGCGGGGGGTGTTGAACTGGGACATATCTGTATTTATTACTGACTGATTCTTCTATCATCTCTAGCCTTGTATATTTTAACTCCTAGAGATATTGTAGGGTTAGTTAGCTTGCCACGCAAGACATCACCTATATATATTGTAACAGACTCTGATGAATATAATTGAGTTGCATTCTATAGTCTTCTGCAGATGGGTAGTTTTGTGATTTTTTTTGTTTGGTAATTTATTATAGAATTCCTCGCGTGGCCATCGCCGGACATCTGTGACCTCCATCCAACAATCGATAAGGCTTCAGAGCTCTGTTGACTTTAATGGCGTCGCGATTCAACTTGGCATCCCGAGGCAATGAACAAGCCACGAAGTGGCCGCGCATAGTCCTAATCGGCCACGCCATCATGGCTGCAGCTCCCTCTGCTACTCACACTGCCCACTAGTGCCTCTTTCCCCGCTGCATCCGGCGGCCCTGTGCATGCCAAGACTGCCGCTTCCCGTGTCGGCGGCTCGGCATCACCTAGATATGCGTTGCTTGTGCCTCGTGGCAACAAAATCACTACGATAGGTTTCGGCGAGATATGATCGGAGTTGTGACTGCTTGTGTGCTGTTGCCGTCCTGTGTAGGTATACGTACGAGTGATAGTAGGGAAGCCATTGGGTGCTAACATGACTGTTCATCTGGACATGATCGATTAATCTGGGAGGCTAGCTTGGCTAGCTTCGTGCTTATTTCATTGGACAAAAGTACTGGCCTGCAACGATCTCTTTCTACGCACAATCGTCTCTTCGTTGCATGTCATCTCCGGCCGGAAGTATTCGCCCGGATCAGGCCAGCGCTAACAGTCTCAGAATGGATGGATCGTGCGGTCAAAGCAGGAGAAGAAAACACAGCGTTTTCAGAGTTTGCATGTAGAGTTTTAGTATATTTGTCTAGTGTATGTTCCGATTTTACCCCTTGAAGAAAATATACTACTGATTTTGTCTAGTAGTATCAATGGATCTAATCCATTGAATAACTAAAAATGAACGGCTCCTATTATTTAGATGTACCGTAAAAGTTCTTTTTTTTATTATCTCAAAATGTAGTATCAAGAGAATGCAAAACATTATGATGCAAAAAGCCAAACACAAGAAGTCTGGCAAAAGAAAAAGGAACAAAACTTACAAATAGGCATCAGTAAATTCCTATAGACCGACAAAATGCCTATGTCAAAAGTGTTAGTGGATTGATCCAGAGGTTATGTTACCACCCATGTTGGGCAAAAAAAAACTTCGTAGCTGCCTGCTCCTTGCGAAAATAATCTGGATCTAAAATAGTCATGTGTTTGTAGGAGCCCTTTTGGGAGTTGGAAGAAAGAAAGCATATAGAGAATCATATTTGTGAGGAAAGAGTTGATCAAAACCAGCCGTCCTTCAACTGAGAGCAGCTTGCCTTTCCAACTGCTCAACCGTTTCTTCAAAGGCTCCTCTAAATGCTTTCACTCTGTAATGGTGAGACCGCGATAGTGGATCGGTATTCCCTTCTTTTGCTCTCGATTATCTATGTCTTTCATTCATTTGCATCCAAAACAACAACAGTGGATGGTTTGGTACTCAACATCTGACATTTGAAACCCCATCAGTATATGCCTTAGGGAATGTGCTTCCGGATGCCTTGCATTCCCAACACGTCATACGCACCGGAAGTTTTCTTGATTTCCTTGCTCTATCTTTCTGCCAACTCTCCACTGAATTTGGCCATTTTCGAGAGCATCTGATAGGCAGGAGGGTGGTATGATGAAGAATATGAGGTAAGTGAATGTTGTGTTGGGGTTAGAGTCAAAAGTTTTAAAATTGATGGACACCTTTGAAAAAACAAAGTTGGTAGGTACGTTATGTTATATACTTTAACCTCGAATCAATGTCATATCTTTTTTGTGTGTTGTTAGAATCAATGCCATATCTGTAGTACCAACATGATCTCAAATCTTCACGTCCATGTGTGCTTCAATCCATTGCTCTCTGTGTCTTACAAAGTACATAAGTGCAATTCCTATGTTCAGACTTGAGACTGTAGGATTTCGATATTGAAGTATATTGCCCATCTTTCTCGTCAGGTTGAGATTTTGCTGAAGTAGTTTGGTATATGACACTCGTTATGCTATAATGTCAGATTTTTTTGATTCAACCAATGTGGAATGAATAAAACGTAGTAGGATCAACTTTCTTACCTTGTCTAAGCCTAACATTTCCTAAAGCACGACATAAAATTTAGGTTTGGGTGAACTGTTAAATTTTCACGCCGCACCGCGCATTTTGAACTTTGACATATGTTCTACCTTCTCTACTGCTTCAGCCTCTTGTGGTCGATGGCTAGAAGACAGTCACCGCCAGAACATTGGTCGGCCAAATACAGTGATCATGATAACATCGTTGTATCATGATAAAAGAAGAATTGAAAATGGATCCGAGAAGACAAAGTACTGGAAGCTGAGGGTAAAATAAAACAAAGAAGAAAGATATCTTGCACTAAAATATGAATCTCAACTACCTCCTTTTGTGTTGCTCACTATCGTCTATGTTAGGCAGGTTGCTCCATGGCCTCATCTGGGGTGCTAATTGTCCCTTGAAGGACGCTAGCTTTGTCAAAAACACAAAAATTTTGGATTTTTTTTATTATAATACAGCGAAGTCACACATTAAGAGACCAGTGCCAGTGAATTGTGCACATCGGCAATAATCCAAGAATTAATAAATATATTTGAGATAAAATCTGTAATCCATACACCTAACAATTGTATTTTACATTGGATTCATTAAATTGAAAACTACGATTTGAGTAAAAACATGTTAAACTGAAAGTAAGAAGTTAATTTTTGAATGTTACATTTGAGAGTTGTCTGATTGAATTAATTAAGCAATAGTCTAAGTACAAGGACCACAGGGAGGGAAAATGGCTTGATGCTACGTAGATGCTTACCGCTAGCCCACACCCTATTTGCGGCCTTCGATATCAAAAAAGAAGACGCCTCACCTTTGGTTGTCCCACTGCCATCTCATTTGCGATTAACTAACTACCTCTTAGCCTCACGGAACACATATATTGGCCATCTCAAATTTAGTTCTTGTTTTATGGTTATTGTTCATATTTGCAGTGCATCAATGAAATCCAATTTTCGCAGACCCAAATGAAGTTTTGCTGTTGTTCAGAGACACATACCATTCCCCGGAATGGGTAGAGGCATAGAGTCAAGCAGGTCTACGAGACAATTAACCCCAAGCAGCCAGGTCAAGTCGACTGAGAAAATCCTTTGTCTAATTAAGCCCAAACCCAGCCAAGTTAACATTTCTTAGTGAAATGCCTCCCAAGTATTGTTGCATTCCGGTAACAGACTGTTGATTTGGAGTTCCGTCTGTGTGACCCTACCCTACGGAGTCTTGCTGTGTAGCTGATGCAGACATTTTGCTTCCAGACGAGTCTCAATCCCATCATGCATCAATATTTTTTCATGTTGACCATTATCTCCGCATATTTCTCTCGTGGTCCTCAGCTCAATTTGTGTTAGCTGTAGCTGCTAGCTAGCCAGATAAGGATAGACTAGGAAGATAGACACACGGAGGGCTTTACTAAGTCCAATATGTACACACTTCGTCCGGAATTACTTGTCGCATAATTGGATAAAAATTGATATGTCTATGACTAAAATACGTTTAGATACATCGGTTTCTTCGACAAGTAATTCTAGACGGAGGGAGTATTAATAGGCTACTGCAGGAATATTCTTGTAGTACATGAAGACTCTTTTTGTGGTATATGTGTAAGCAGAGGGCATTGGTTGCAACACTGTAGCTGTGCTACACAGCGCGTTCTAGAGTGTACTACCCAAGATAAGGTGTGTGGGTTGCATAGGTAAACACTGACGGTCACCATATAGCATATGTTGTGTTTTTATCTACGAAAATACCAGTCATCTATGCATAGTTTCTGAATCCACGACAGACACCATCCGCCTTACCTTACCAGCCACAATAACGTAGACCTTCCGAATAATTTGTAGTACCAGTTTTCTAGTTGCGCGGCTTCCATGGGCGGCAACAACAACGGGATCCGGTGGCTCTCCTGTGTCGGCTTAGCAGCTTCTTCGGCGGCCGGGGGATCCTCCGACACATCATTTGCGAGTTGAATCCAGGGCTCATGCGGTTGGGCGGGGCAGTCCTGTGATCTCAAAGATGCAGGCTTCATTCATTGAGTGGATCTGGTGCGGCCTGTTCGGTGGCGGTGACAACGACCAGGGCCCGAGCTTAGTGGCGCAGTGCCGAAGAATTGTTGGACTTCGGCTCACAGGATCCATCACGTAAATTAGAGAACACACGCCTATAAAAATCTGATAGGGCCCTTATGGTGCCCTTTTTTCTATTTATCTTTTCGTTTTCTTTATAAGTATCTCGCAATGTTACGAAGCTACGTAACGTGCGTATATATAGGAGCTACCCTACTCATAGCACACATAGTAAATCGACCTGAGACTAACTCCTAACACGACACAAACATTGATTCAAGTCCTAACCGGACTCGATCACAAGCCTAACATGACTCCAACTCCAACTACTATATATACGTAAAATACCTGGTACTACTACTCGGATACACGGATGGTTACCCCTGCTAGCCGGACTCTTTGCTTATCATCACCACATGCAAAGATATGGCTAGACCACTTTGCAAACTAAACTTTAAACTTATTTAGATTAAGCTAACATTCACCTCCAAATCCAAACATCTGACTCTTTACTCGACCCGACACACCTATTCTCTTGTCATGCTGGTTGCCTCCGGTGACGTGACTAACTGGACTTCAACTTCTCTCTTCTTGCAAGTTGCAACAGTAGCCACTACTTCATCACCATCTTTTTTTTTTGGCCGACTTGTAGACCGGAACCAACGATTATCCGGTCTACCAGCCACGCTGCCACATCTTAGTATGCTATATGCAGACTAAATGCATAGCCTCATGCAGGAATTCAGCTTAACTGGTCCGCGTTCATCTTCACATTGATCTTCATCTTTTCATGGGTTCCATGCACACGGGGAGACACATCTCTTCACCGCCACATCTTCACATCTTCTTTTCCTCGCTGTCGTTGGTGATACAACTTACCAAACGACTCTTCCCGTCCGACGGCACCACAACTCGCCATATACGCGCAACTCAACTACAACATATATGAAATCACCGGAACTCCTTGATCACGAATGGAAACACCGCCATAGATGCTGGCATCACCATCATAGTTGCTGGCCGCCAATGGAGACATCCGAAGGTGGCGGAGAGGAGCAAGATACCTGTATGCGGTGGCTGCACCGGATATGGTTGCTTGTGTGGTGCGGATGGAGGAGTGCCATGTCATGGATAAGAGGCCGAGGGATGTGAGGTAAAGAGAACATGTTGCGGGGACGAGATCTCAGCGACAAGATCTCGGTTAGGCGGGAGCGCCACCAGGTTCTCGAGTGCAATTGTGTACCGCAGCGAGACTAGCTTTCTCCTTCGACGCTCATCATCATCTTGCAACCTTGCCCTCCCTCCTCCTCCTCCTCCTCCTCCTCCTCCTCCTCCTGGGAAACCCAAACCAGGCACGGGGACAGAGGCCACCATGTCGGGAGGGTCGTCATGCGGGGGAAGTGAGAGCAATAGTGCGGAGAACAAACAATGTGATCAAGGAGCGAATAAACTTCAATACGAGAAGCAACGAGGGTGGTCATCTTCAACATGTGGTAGGGAGGATATCGGGCTGTCCTCTCTTGGAGCTACTTTGTTTCAACTGAGAGAGAAAGGGGCACTACCAAATCGGGTACCATTTCCCCACAGTGTCCTTTGCATGTCAGCATAAGGGTCATTCCTCTGAACAGTGCCCAAGTCGCTTTCCCAAACCAGAGCTGGTAATGTACTTGGTTCAACATGCACGAGCCAGTTTTTTACTTTCTAAATAGTGGTCCACAAAAAGAGGTGGTGCTGGTGCCAAATTCGACATCTTTGGTTGTTACCAAGGGGGAAGTGACCCTCGAATCGTTGACGGCTGACCGGACCAACATGGTGGAAGAGGAAAGTAAGTGTGGGAGAACTGCTTTACTGTGTTGTTCCCTTCCAAAGAATTATTGATGATTAGTAAGAAGGGTGGTATGTGTTGGGAAATGTAGGAGAAAACAAAAACAAATCCACACATAGGAATCATCTTAGGACCACTATGAAGATACAAGTACAATTGGATCTAGATTAGACCGCTCACCAACAAAACGCAGCGGGAGGAGAGTGGGCGAAGCGTGTTGATGAAGATTCTGGCAACTAGGTCATACCTCCTAGCTGCGAGAATTTGTCCCTCGAACTGATTCGTAAATCGACCATCGAACGTACAATACCTCTTTAGATATGCAAACGTACGGAACTATCGAACCAACAGGACTTGCCCGTTGGAGAACTATAACACGATGTGGAGCAGCCTAGCCTCACAAGAATATTTTTGTGAGAAAATAGATGGGGGCAAACTACGTGCCAAGATCAGATGTGTTTGGTCGGGTTGCTCCTCTCTATTTATATGCATATATTGGGGTGGGTAGCCTTGGAGGAGGGGTTCCCTCCTCCTTGGTGCATGACCAAGTGGATGGCCCCATCCAAAGCCTAGCCACACCAAATAGGTGGCATGGCCACCAAACATAAGGGGCGTCCAACTAATGGATCTATAGAGCGTATGTGGCTGCCTCCCCACTTGGGCCTTGCCTTGGGGCTAGCCCATGGCGCCCTAGACATTCCCGACAGGCTCAAGAAAACTCTGGAACCTTCCTAGTCTCTTAGTGGTATTTGGTTCCCAAAACTTTTCCGGCTCACCGAAACACTTCCGATTTATCTCTGGACACTTCTAATTTCCTCGGTAACTTTTTCAGTTCACCCTCCGAACCACATTCAGTGTTCCCGAAACTCTTCTGGTGAATTTCTCTTAGTTACGAAATCATCTAGTACTCAATGCATCAATAGCCTTAAGTATGTGACCCTGCATGTTTGGTAAAATGTAGACATCAACCCGGAACTCCTTCCGATTCAATGGTCAATAACAGAGCCATGGACATGCATATTGGCCCCTACACCCACACGAACAAATACTAAGTTAATCTATTGTCCCTGAGTGCTATTCCATTTTCTTCGCAATACTTTTCAAAGCCCGAAATGAGACTTGTCGGCATCCACGTGAAGCAAGATTTGATAACTATACCAGCCATCCTCATTATCGATTTTATTCATTGTTCTCGTTAATTCCTGCGTATCTGCATCCCCGTGAATAAGTCATGCTATGTCTGGCCAAACGATGATGGATACCATCACACTGATAGGGCCTTAAGAATACCTCTGAACCATTGGAGAAGCAAATGTCAGTCTGGAGCTATCAAGTCCCTTGTCACACTTTTCTGATGAAGCTTAAAGTCACCGTTACAGTCACCCTATTACGCGTGACATTTCAGGCGCCCCAAAAGTACACCTTCCTGCATGAATGCACTTAATACTCTCATGGTTTGAGAAACTATGCATACGGTAATATTTGCATGATAATACTTATAACTAAATTACAATGTGATCTCATAGTGTATCAATCAATTTGATCTGTTCAGCCCATCTCTTCTTCCAAAATGTGTCCTCAAAGTTTTCGGCGTCCTTGTTACTTTAAGTATACTCATGATCAAGAAAACAGAACCGCCATGCAACACTTGACCTAGTATATCAGGCAAGACTAGGAATATATTGCCGCTTATTATTCTACACATTGATACGTCTACTTTACATCACAAATTATTATTATTATTTACTCTTGCATATTATTTTTTCAATTCTAATGCCTTTTCCCTTCAATTTGCTTGTAACTCACGAAGAGGGAAATTATCAAGAAAATGTCAGGCTGCTAGAAAACAGCGGTAAAATAAAGGACAAAATAAAAAGTATTTTTTTGGATGACCAATAGACTTGGAAATTTTATGTACCATCATTATCTCAAATCTACACATCCATGTGTGCTTCAATTCATTGGCCTCTGTGTCTTATGTTGAGACTTGAGAGTGTACGATTTCGGTGTTGGAATATATTGCTGATCTTTCTCGTCTGTTTGAGATTTTGCTGAAGTAGTTAAGTATATGAAACTCATTTTGCTATCATGTCAAAAAAAAAATCGACCAGTGTGCTATGAATGAAACGTAGTTGGATCAACTTTCTTCCCTTGGCTAAGTCCTAATGTAGAAAAAACAATCTTCCCTATAATGGTTAGAATCAAGCAGGTCCATGAGACATTTAACTCCAAGCACCGAAAACCCTAACCGTCTAACTAAGCCAATACCAGTCCCAGCTAACCTTTCTTAGTCAAACAACTTTTCTTCAATTCTTCCTATCCTCGCATTCTGGCAACAGGCTGCGGATGAAGTTCGATGCTGCAGACATTTTGCTTCTAGATGCACCTCAATCCCATCATGCGCCACCCCGGAAAAAAAAGAAACAAAAATCATGCGTCCACAATTTTTCATGTCGACCACTATCTCCCCATATTTTCTCTCGTGGCTCCCATCTCAATTTCTGTTAGCTGTGGCTGCTAGCCAGCCAGCCAGTTATAGGAGACTAGTAGAATATAGATGGAGGGGTACGTTCCTAAGTCCAATATGTACTTAATTAATAAATAGGGTACTGCAGAGATATTCTTGCACGTACATGTTATCTACCATTATTTATTTGGAGAAAACTCTTTCTATGGGATATGTCGAAGGAGGGCAGTTGTTCCCACACTGTAGCCGTGCTACACAGTGTGTTCCAGAGTGCACTATCCAAGATAAGGTCTGTGGGATGCATATGTAAACACGGACGGTAACAATGTAGCATATCCTCAGTCTTTATCTACGACGAAACGATTCACCTACGCACAGTTTCTGAATCCACGACTGATACCAACCGACCTACCAGCCTCAATAATGTAGACTTTCTGAATAATTTGTATAGTTCTGTTGGTGCACGGCCGTCCCAACAACGCAAAATTAAAACCCCATGTTCTCATGTAAAATCAATTATTTCAAGTCAGAGGGAGGGCATCGATCATAACCTAGTATCCAATTCCCCCCATGGATGATGGGATATAGTTGCATGCAGCCACATGCGCTACTCTGAATCTTGGGTTTAACACAACTCTTACTTGATCCACCGAAGGGGGATCGACTAGAACGTGGTATCCACCCTTCGTTTTTTTGACAAAAAGGAGGTTAAACACCGGCATACTCCCTCCGTCCTTTGAAGAGTGTACTTCCAATTTTGTTGGAAAGTCAAACCTTTTTATGTTTGACCGTATTTATACAATAATGCACCAACATTTATGCCATCAAATTAGTAGCATTAGATTCATGATAAAATATATTTTCATCATATACCTATTTGGTTTCATAAACATTGATATATTTTGGCATAAACTCGGTCAAACATTGAGATAGTTTGACCCTCCAACAAAGTTGAAAGTACACTCTTTAAAGGACGGAGGGAGTATGCATCACACACAACTATTCTTATTAATTATTAAACCGAGTACAAAACAAAGGAAATCTTGGCTAAAGAATTACATGATACGAAATAAACATCTATAACTAAGCTGACTTCATCCGAAACAATTCCTTCAAGGAAAATCTGCCCTTGGGCCGCCGCCATCATATTCGATCGAAAATGGCAAAGACAAGGACTTTCATCCTGGTTGCCGAGACCAAGAATCAAAGTCCGACACATCAGCAATGAGGAAACACCTTAAACAAGGTAATGATGCCAGTTAATCGCTGCTGAGCCCAACCAATCAAGGCTAGAACAAGAGTTTTTATCCCGAACATGAAGTGATGTTCCAATCACCATACCGAAGACAGATCTTACAGCACGCTAGCATGAACTCCATGCAAGGCCTAAATGACGCTAGCGGACGGGAGGGACATCTTCCCACCATAGATCACCCTCCCAGGCCATAGAGAGGTTGTCCATGATGCAGCATGGGTATGACCGCCGCCACTCCATACCTACGCAAACCTACCTACAACATCTGCCATGATCCTGGGCCCGCCGCCAAACCATACTTCCCGTGAGCAAAGATGAACCATTGAAGACAATCAAATGTGCTCACACTAGGTGGGCATCAGATCTGCCGAGTGAAGGGCCTCCCCTGCAACAACAACATGGGCTGCCAAAACTATGGCACACATCTATCGCGCAAAACAGACTAGGACGTCGCGCCGCCACCATTCTCTGTGCTGCCGCTATCGTTCTACTTTTTTTTTGCGAGTACTCGGGGCTGCAACCCCGACCTTCGCAGCATGAAGCCCGCTCCGCACTAGTGTGCTGAGCCGAACTAGGCTGACCACATGAGGAACACAGCATCATGTGGGACGATGCCTCCATGTAGATTGCGAGCAAGATCAACAGTGTATCGTACATGGTGATATCAAATCGAGTAACATATTACTTGGCTCTTCGTCTGGTGCCAAGTTAGGTGACCTCGGATTGGCAAGATTTTTCACCACGAAACCGGGTCACAGACCACAAATGTCGTACAGGGCACTATTGGATACATAGATCCTGTGTTCATTGACACGAGCAAACAGAATAGGGAGTCCGACATCTACAGTTTCGGCATCGTCCTACTAGAGATGGTCTCTATAAGGAACCCAACAGATCAGGATATGCCTCCATTGTCCACATGGGTATGGAGTAAGTACAACGGGAATGCGATTCTGGAAGCCGTAGACGAAAGGCTGATGAACGGCCAGTCTACTAATGGCCTTCAGCAGATGAAGCATGCACTACTCATCGGACTCTTCTGTGCACACCAGGACCCGAGCAGCCGACCGTCCATCACCGACGCCATGAATGCGCTTGGATCGGATTCCGAGGAGCTGACACTGGACATCACTCCCCTAGAGACGGTGACACACTCACTGCCATTATGTTTATAGTTCATAATGCTTCTAGTTGGGGAAGTCAAAAGAAATAAAATACATATATTCAAGAGCTATGTGTCAGGTCATAAATCACTTCTGGAAAAATCATCTGAGCCGACTACTTTCACCTACACCGAGAGCCAAATCACGAAAGCTCGGTAAAGACAGTTTTAAGTGAGTACATGTCTCGGCAACATTAAGTAAATGGTAGATATAGGCCTTTGCCGAGATTGACAAAGGTGAACTCGGCAAAGATGAAACACTCGACTTACGCTTACTATGCCGAGACCTAAGGACACGGAAACAAGGAGACACGTGGCACGGGCGTTGGTGGTTGACGACTCCATGATAGTTGGCGCCCTTTGCCGAGTACTCCATCGTTTGGGACTTGGCATAGAGACGTTCCTTTTTTTAATAATAAAAATGGCACTAATATATGTTATTCAACCATTACATAAGTATGACCACCATTGCATAATTTTCATAGGTTCAACCACATTAAGCCACTTAATAAAACACTAGGCTGCCGCCATCGCGTCTTCACGACAACCTGTTGCCGCTACTCCACACCGACCTGTTTGTCAAGCAAGTGCGGGGCCCGTAACTCCGTTGGACTAGAAACTTTTTGTGCACACAAAGGAGTCCATCATATGGGACGTGTCAGCCTCTGGCTTTTTTCTGTCCTCCTGCAATATTTGAGTCATTTATTGCATTTCTATGGTTTTAATGTGGAAAATTCAAAAGGTGGCCAAATGAAATCATTACCAGAAGGAGCTTGAAAAATTCTATCTGTTGTTTTTGCCCCATGTGTAGGCCCTGTACAGCCGAAGGAGGGGCAGGCTACGCGGCGACATGCCGGATGTAGCCATTTAAATTCATGGAAAATCGTACGATGTTGGAAATCCACACGAGACCTGGCATGGTGTCATCATATGGCCCTGTTAGAGTTTTGGTAAATATTTGAGCGTGTTCCACAAAAGACAGATGGAGCCCTCATAGAAACCACACCTTCTCCGAGGTAGGATCTAGCTTTCTATAGAGAACATGTACGGTTTTTGAAGGAAGTGAGGAGCCCGTTACTCCTCTGACCTTGAAACTTTTTGTGCATGTAAAGGAGGCCATCACTTGGCGAAGAAGATGGCTACCGAAGGCTCCGGCGACCCAGCAGAGCGCATGAGTATATACCTAGGTCTGCTTGTTGCCTTCCCACACCCGCGGTCTTCCCGCCGGTGACAAGGTTGACTTCCGCTGCATCTACCAGATGACAACCAGTGCATGGGCTTCGTCTTCACTTGACTCTTGAGCAAGCATCTAGGTTCACCACGTGGGATCATGGCGGCTGCTGCTCCTTTCCCTCCTCTGTTAGGGGCGGCTGCAGCATGGCGATGCCGACGCGATCAGATTCAGAAGAGGGGGAGCCGTGCTGTCAGTTCTCAGAGGCCGCCGCGCCGCTGCTTCAACCGCTACCACTGCCGCCAGCCATTTCCATCATAATGCCACACGCCACCCGATTAGCAGCAGGGATGGAGCCCCGCCGCCACCATTGGCCGTGCATGCAAGCCCAGCCGCCGCGAGGGAAGAGCGCACGGATCGGGGGCTGTCGGGATTAGCGAATCGGGATGCCGCTTGAGTCACCCAGGCAGACGCGAGGGGATGTGATGGAGGTGGATTACCATTGGCAAGCTCCAGTTCTCCGAGAGGGGAATCCTAGAGATGATGTCACCATTCACGCGGGCCTTTTTGTTTACAAAATACAAATGTGGGTCGTTCATGACCAGAACCAGGGGACAGACACAGGCACTGTGTAGCGGTATATTTGGTTGTGTCAGGTAGGGTCTCGCCTT
Source organism: Triticum aestivum (assembly GCF_018294505.1). NCBI lineage: Eukaryota > Viridiplantae > Streptophyta > Magnoliopsida > Poales > Poaceae > Triticum > Triticum aestivum. Next base: position 708,319,194 of record NC_057800.1, read on the forward strand.
TCGAGGAAAATCACCATTCCTCAACTCATCACCTTCACTCCCTGATTACACATCTGTGGTGGTCCTCAACAGGAAATTCTGGTGCGGTGTCTGCATGTCCTGCCAAGCGAGATAAGTCTGCACCTGGGCATGGGGGTGGCCATGCAAGTGGCAGGGAAGGAAACGGTAGATACAGTTGTTCCGCCGTCTCATGCCGCTACAGGAAGCAGTGAGCTCAAATGCCCGCTTGACAAGCCTGCAGCTAGGGCTGGACGCTCGAGCGAGCTTTTTAGCTCGGCCCGAAACTCGCTCCAGCTCGGGCCCACTCAGCTCGGCCCGACATGGATATAGGCCAAGCCGAGCTGTGAAATTCGACTCGTTCGGCGACCGAGCCAAGCCTGTTTTCGCTCAGTCCAGCTCGGGTGGCCCGTTTAGCAGCCTAGTTTTTTTTAAGAAATTTGCAGCCCAGTGTATACACTAAGGAGCCTACGGAACAGCCCAAGCCCACTACGAAGCACCCCTGACTAACCCTAGCGAGTGCGTGCACGAGATGCCGGCACCCCTGACTTCCCCCGGCGCGCCGCCGCTCTCACCATGACCTGACGAAGTCGTCGTCCTCCTCGCCGCGCCCGATGTTGGACGGCTCTCTCTCTCTCTCTCTCGGCACCGCCGGCAGACGCGCCCGTTTGGCACCGCGTCGGACGTCGTCTTCGTCGCTCCCGAGGTTCATCGCCAAGCTCGCCACAGTCCCTAGTGTCCTCCGCCCCAAGCACAAGCAGAAGCAGGTATGACTTCCATGGCTCCCTCCGGCGGCGCGCACGCACTCACACCGACGGCTAGCGCGCACACTTCACGCATGCACTAGCACTAGCTGACTCATGCACGCATGCACTGCAGCACTGGCACACTGCATCGGCGCGCACACATACAGCAGGGCACCCACGAGCCGCTCGGTCTGAACCGAGCCAGATGCAATACGAGCCGAGCCTCCAAAAGCAGGCTCGTTCAACTAGCGAGCCGAGCCGAGCATAGCTCGTTCATGGCGAGTCAAAGGCAGGCTCGGATCAAGCTCGGCTCAGATCGGCTCATGTCCAGCCCTACCTGCAGCAAGCCCTCCGCCTTCGATGGCTGAGCGCCGCCGCCACGGCGGTAGGGGAAGGAGGAGAGATGAGTTGTTCCACTGGGTTCGGGTGGCCTCCAGAGTCGCCCTAGCAAGCGACCCGGGACCGGGAGGCCGTTATGGTATTCTTTTACTTGATGGTTTTAGAACTTTGCTAAACTTACACAAGATTTCCTTCAAAATAATCTAACATCCCGTTTGTGTCGCATTTTGAATTTTCCAGAAAGGGCAACTGAACACATTGCACGAGGATACGATCAGGCGACTGGCATGGCAGTCCCGACACGAGCAACGAAACTTGCAGTCTTGGAGCTGAGCGGGTGAAAGGCACGGCAACTTTCTTAGGTCGGTGACTGCACGAAGCAGGTCGGAGAGACACGATCACCAGAAAAACCCTGGAGGAGAAGATGCCCAAGGATGAGAATAGAAGACGGATGAGGCGTTTTGGTGCTCGGGCTCAGATGAGCCCGAAATCTGAGCCCTCAGTTGGTGCCTAGGGATCGTAAATAGTCTGTCAGACGCGGCAGAGTTGCATCAGGAAAAAATAAAGATACGGGTCCAATACGCCCCGCTACAGTTTGCTCAGGTGGGCCTTTTCCGTAGCGCGCGGCGTCCAGTGGTAATGGGCCGTGGATCAGAACGTTAGAGGAAAGCTGAGCCCTGGTCGTCGATGTTAGTACAGGTGGTTTTGGCAAATGTGAGCCGTCTCGGCAGTGCACGTGTGTGTGTGGGATCCACGGCGGGTGCTGCTTCTTCGTGCGCCGCCGCCGCGATGGAAGCTCACGGGCTGGAGTTTTCCTGCTGGATCTGTGTGAGTTCCCCTATACCAGTGCTCCTTCCCCGGATCTGTGTGATTCCTACAAATTTGTTTGCGCGATTCATGCAATTCCCCTGTCCTCCTCGCCGCCGGTGACTCCGTTCTGGCTCAGGATGCAGGTGGACGTGCCGCAGCGTCCGCATCCGTCCGCAACTAAAATCGTGCGATTGAGCAGCGCCCGGTCCGCATGTGATTAGCTGCTGTACACGTTCAGATGTCTAGTTTGTAACATACAGAAAACCCTCATGTTGACATTCAACTAGCTCAAGTAGACATACCCGCTCATGAGGAACATTCAGACTATGTAGACATCCAGACCAAAGTGGTAATACAAAATGAGCATGTTCCTTCAAGAATTCATTTAGGCAAAACAAATCAGACCAAAGTGCTAACTGAAAGAACCGACTAACGAGGCTGGAAAGTTTAAACATGCTCCTGCAAGAATTCTGATTAGCTCAGGTAAAAGAAAATAAAATCAAGAATTCTGATTAGCTGAAGTATAGTGCCAACTACTCCCTCCGTCTTAGTTCAAATTTGAACTAATAAAACAATTTGAACTAAAAGCGCCTCACTTATTTTGGGACGGAGGGTGTACAACATTTTGGCATAATAAACACAGGACACGAGCCTTGAAATTTCAGATTTAATCATTTTGACATCGTCTTATCTTGACAGATCTTCCTCTCTGCCTCTTGGTTCTGCACGCAAAAGATCATTTCATCCAAATACATCGTACGTATCAAGTAAAAAAGGCATTTCCAGCTACAGATCAATAGAAAAGGATTTAATAGTTAACGATGAGGAGTTCACGAAGAAAAGTAATTTATAGACTACCAAACTTTTTTTTTTGCGAATATAGACTACCAAACTTCGACATGAGAATCTTATCTTATGAACACATAACATAGCATGTCCATTGCTTGAAACTACCAAACAAAAAGATGACCATCTAAAAATAAATATGCTATTTATTTTTAGCAACTGCTCTTCTCCCATGCATCTGGATACTCATCTCAAGGCAGATTAAACGATTAATGATGCACTACAAAATAACATAGTTTGATGATTCTCCTCAGAAGCCATTAATCATATATGATTCTGTACTTGTGTAGATCTGCAGGACAAGATCTTGTCAGAGACGGTTGGTTGCAAAACAAGATCCTAAGTCGATTGCAAAAGAGTATCTTCAGTTGATTGCCAAGGGAGATCAAGTGAGCAGACCACAGATATGGAATTTAATCTTATCCCAGTTAAAACCAGAGAATTTAGAAATTCTCGAACTATCTTTCTTTTTTCATTTTAGCATGTTATGGATGGCCAATGCATAAATATATGTATTTTGTTTCTTAGGGTGGGCCCACTTTCCGACCATTCTCTAGATGACAAGAACTTCCTGCAGGAAGTGCAAAGTACAAGTTGTTTGTTGGTGTAAACAAGACATAACATAATCTTTTAGATAATGACAGGACATATATATATTACTAAACCATGTATCATGTAGAGAGCAAAAATAATTTGCATCAGAATGCCGGATGGGATTCAAATAGCTTATCCCTGCCGAGTCTCATATTAGCTGTGCACCGTCGTCATCACGAAAGTAGTAATCTAAATGCTCTTATATTACTTTACAGAAGGAGTACAATTGACAAATCGAAAGAGAGAAAGCCCAGCAGTAGTCTTGAGCTGAAGTCCTCAAAGGGGGACGCACGCCATTCTTGCTGCAAATATACTGCTGAACCCCTTGCTTGAGCTGGTCGAGGACTCGAGGATATAGTTGGATTTGCGAAAACTAGTGGAAGAGCAGGGATATTATGTGAGCAGGTAAAGGGATTTGACACTTTCCAAAATATCAGGTAGCTATATATCTTAGAGGTAGCAGAAGCTCTTGACAAGATTCCAATGATCTTGTGATGACGGCCAAGTATATTAAGCAGCCACTTACTACTAACAGCTATAGTTTCTCCGAGCACACACTGCTCAGGAATACAACAAGTAATTAAGATTTCAGTTTCATGTGTTTGTTTTCAGGTGCAGAACAGACACCGGTTCCGAGTTCAAAAATATGTTAAACAGCAGAACGCATTGCGTAGAGAAAATGGGATTACTAGTATAACTGTGATGTGCTTGTACAGCCCGTGTTTCCGGCGGCCGACCAAGCACGGTTGGTAAATGGTAATCACGGCTGGAGCTTCCAAAGAATAATACTGTGGTTTGGCATGCACAGGCCGTCATCATGCTCGGGCTTTGAAAAGTCGCCATGGTCCGTGGGGATATGCATTTAAGGACAGTTTGCATGCATGGAGAGTTGAGCGTGCATACGGTGGATGGCAGATGGACGAATGTTGAATGGAGTTGGCCCAGAAAAAATGCAGGGCCGTGTGGGACGAGCTGTTCCTTCTAACCCGTGACAACGGCGACCGCTTTAATGGCACGATGGCCCACAATATTTTCTATATCATGTAGAGTGTGAATACTTGTTAGAATACAAGTTACAACGCAGATCCATATGTGATTGAATGGCTAAGATATCAGGTGCAGGTGAGCCTGAGCTCAGAAACGAATTTTCGATAGAAGACACCCTAGTACCGAAGGTGGAGATACTTTCTCCAGACCGGCGAAACGTCTCAGCGCCCAAGCCAGATGCATCACGGACGAGACCTCCGGGCCACTGTTCCCAGTCTACTACTCGCCGCTGTTGCTGTTCTTAGCGTACTCGCCGACCTTGACCTTGTATATGGAGCCCTCCGACATATACGGGTGACGCGGACATTTTGCTTCCAGATGTGTCTCATTCCTATCATGCATATCCACAGCTCGTGTCTATCATTATATCTCCCTCTTGCTCTCGAGTCTTCAGTCTCTGAACCACTCTTGTTAGTTTCTTGCTAGCGGGCAAATTGACTAAACTCCCTCCTGGGTACGTTGGCTAGTCGTGAAGGCAAGAGCATTTTTTCTCACACTACACTATCTACTATTTGTACCCTCACTATATCTATCTACACCGAGAATGCAATAACCTCTACCGTTTCCCTCGCTATAATGATTTATTTTTGGTGGTGAACCCTCGCTAAAATGATTGATATTAACTGCGCTAGCTGCTAGCCTCATTAACGCAGGACTTCTGGAAGAGGTTATATAGTTGTTGGTAGAAGTACCAGCTACCAACAACCCAAATTAAAATTACATATACTTGTGGTAAAAAGTAGATTCCAAATCTCAAAACCCATGCACTGCAATCATTATGAAAAATATTCCTGAGAGAGAAGGAGAAAGAGAGCAAGGTTTTCGATTCCAAATGAAAATATTCTCATGGGGCATCAATGGGGAAAATAATCCTATGCGACCTGGGTCGCACGCAGCGATGGTGAGACCCTCTCCACATGTTGACACATGGAGAAACCGAATCTCAAAGCACGTTGCCTAATTATCCTCTGTTTCAACTAACAAATCGTGAACCCTAACCTCGAGCAGCCTTACCAAACCCCTCGCTCGCCGCCGTAGCCGCCATCGCCCCCGCCGACTCCGCCCCGTCGCCTCAGGTGCTCTATCCGGCATTCCTCGGCGCCCCGGCAGCTCACCTTGAGGCGCAACTCCTCTACTCTTTTCTCCAGCTCGCTCGCCGCGGCCATGGCCGCCGCCCCCGCCGCTCTCGACCGCGTACATCGGTGCCCCTGCAGCTTGTCCTTGAGGTGCAGCTCCTCTGCTCGTTGCGTAGCTTCCCACCGGCGCTCTGTCCACGGCAAACCTCGATGTTGACCTGCTCCCTGCATCTTCACATGGGGCTCGACTGACATGAGTGTGCAAAAGAAGACAGACCCAACAATGACTGCAAAGGATACTTTTTGCCAGTGAAGTGAGCTGCTGATACCTGTGCAAACTACAAATTTTCTTCAGAGGTTCAGCATGGCGGCAAAGGAAGACAAGAACCATTTGCCAAGGAAGAATTTTTGTAGTTTGTAAAAAATTATGTAGTTTGCACATCTTCCTAGTGATTTGAGCTAGTGATTCGACAACAACAGAATCACACTACAAACTGCACATCATTGTTATCACAAGAGTGGACAACAATAAATATACACTGCAAAATTCGCAAGGAGCTTCAAATATCCGGAGCTTTAATTCACAGTGTACACCAAATTCATTTATACAATAAAAAAGCTTCACAATGTCCCTCAACTATGCTATCTTGACTTGTGGAGAAAATTCAGAAGAAGAAAAATCATCAGCTACTTGACTTGCATTCCTGATTGTTCGGTCTCGTTGAGTGAAACAAATCTCACAGACATTTCTACAAAAGCACTGAATCTTGATCGACAGAGGCACGCAGAACAACAGATTCAAATTTAGTTCTTCTATCTTCCTTTTGCCATCCTGCTGATCCACCTTTATGGAAAGGGAAATTGGTGGGCACGTCAAGGTATATACAGTAAGTGTGAATTAATATCATATCTGTTAGTACCAGAAATATCTCAAATCTTGACATCCATCTGTGCATCAATTCATCTACCTCCGTCTCTTATAAAAGTAGAGATGCAAAATTTGAATGTTGGGACTGCTGGATCTCAGTGTTCAACTATATTATGCATCTTTTTCTGTCAATTCAGGATTTTTGGTGAAGTAGTTAGGTATATGACATTCCTTACGCTATTTTAGGAATCGACGAATGTAATATGGATAAAATGTAGTAGAATCAACTTTCATCCCATGTCTAAGACCTGAAATTGCATAAACAAGACCCACAATTATTATTATTATTCGCATAAAGGAGGACATCAATTTAAGTTTGAGTTAATTATTTAATTTCATTTGATCCAACATTAAATCAACAAATTAAGAGCACATGCTCAGCTCGCATGAGCTGGATCTCCTGCACACACCCTTTAAGATTAGGCACATGCTCACCCTTATCTACTTCTTTAGCCTCCTGTGACCAAGGACTAGAAGCGGGCTACGGCTATAACATTGGTAGGCCTTATATAGCATTCATGTCACCAACCATAGTAAACTCATATAGTAGTTCATCAATATTTCGGAGTGGGTATTCACCATTTATTGTATGGGCATTTAAATGCCTATAGTCCGCTACCATTCGCAAGGTTTGGTATTTTTCTAGACTAGCAAAATTCGAGAAGAGTCTGATCATGCCTTGCTGGAGTAATATAATATCTGGACTTGCAGAAATGATTTGGTCTTTAACAGAATATCATGTATACATTTTTTGCAGGTCATATTCCGAACTACGGCACTGATCCGTTCGTGGTCGCTACTCACCCAGACGGAGGCCAGGGAGCATTTGGTTACTGGATCTTTCCGCTGGGAGATGGTAGCTCGGGATATTTTCAACCGGTTTGGATGGCGGTCATGTAATAGGATAGGTACTTAGTTTCCCTATCTAGTTTGAGCCGGCCGGTTGTGGCATCTTGTCCTGGCTAGTTGGTGTTTCTAGCCTTTATTTGGCTCTGTGTGAGCTTTCTGTACCTTTTTTTTCTACTTTTGGAGACCTTTGGAACCATGTTGGTACTTCTTTATTTGGTTAATAACATGGCCGTATGCATCGTTCTGATGCAGAGGCCGGGGAATCCCCCTTTTCGAAAAAAAAGCTTCAGTCTCACTCTTTCCATGTGGAGCAACCCTATAAGGCCTGATATTGATAGGTTGGGCACTAGGAATTAGTGGAATGGAATGTTCATGGTGGTGTATTTGTGGTAAATTGGATACTCTCCTATCGACCGCGACCGCGCCTCCCCCCTTCCTCGCGAGCCCTCCCCCTCTCTCCACCTCCTCCCTGCCGCCGTCGCCGGCGCCCGCCGCGGGCCTAGCCCGGGCGACGTTGGCGGCGGCGGCCCCTGGCCCTTACCCGTCTAGGGTTACTCCGGCGCGGGACGGAGCGCTCCGGGCGGTGTCTTCAGGCGGCGGCGGTCCTGTGCGGCGGCGGGGGCGAGCTCTGGGCGGCGACGGCGCCGTTGGCGGCGGGGCTGCGCGGCGCCCGCTCGGCCCAGATCTGGGCCCTTCGGGCCCCATCTGGGCCGGGGCGGGCCGGCGCCTGGCGTGGCGTTGGCGTGGCCATCAGGAAGCGGTGGCGAGCGGCGATGATCGGCGGGGGCTGGTGGCGTCGACGCCAGCCTGCTGCAGCATGGCCGGCGGGGCTTAGCGGGCCCATTTTCGGGCCTGGCCGGGCCAGGGGTGGCCTGGTATGCTCTGCTGCCGTGTCCGGACGGCTACCGCGATGGTGCCGGAGGCGCGAGCCTCCCACACGACGGCGGTGGAGGTGGTTCCCTCCCGCTCGGCCTCGGTGATGCTGCTCCCGTCGCTTGGATCTTCTCTCCGGTCTTCTTGTCCTCGTGGTGGTGCTCGCAGCGAGACGACGTTGGTGGCGGCGCAACTGTGATGGCGCATGGTTGGGTGGTGGTTTGGCTGGTCGGCTCCGATTGGCCGGTGGGGTTTGGCGTGCGGGAGAAATCCTTGCTGGTTCGTCCGGCTCCGATGCGGTGACACCGGCAGGTGCCACTATCCCTTCTTGAAGGGTGTCGGGAGTAGCTATCCCCCACCTCCCTCCGCGTACTGGGGGAAACCCGAGGACTTGTCCGGGCAGCAGCGTCGTCGGCGTCGCATCCCTTCTTGGAGGTGCTGCTTAGTTCGCGGTAGATCGGAGCCTCGGGCTGTGGTGGTTTGTATCCGGAGGGCGCAGCGGTCGTGGGTCTGCCGCGCTTTGTCGAGCTGCCGTTGTTGACATTTATTTCTTTTTCTTTTTCTTTGGGCTTGATGTGCTGCTCGCCCGAGCATTGCAATATGTATCATGGTGGTTTGCTTTGGAATACAAAGCGTGGGAAAACCCTTTTTCGGTATTTGTGGTAAATTTTTAGGTTCAGAGGAAACGGTGGAAATTTTGAGCAGTCGGTTCCGGTTGGAGTTCAATTTGTTAAGCCTGCAACATTGTAGCAATGGAAACACCTGTAAACACACATTCAGAAGGAAAAAAGAAACGCCCTGTAATGTGAGAACTTCATTGTTCTTATGGAACAGTGCTATAGGGTTGTGTTCTTCCAGCCAGTCGATGACTTGATGCCAATAATGTGAAGTGAGAGAATACAAATATCTCTGCGAAATGCGTGGTCTAAACACTTCCAACTGCAGGTATAGCAAGTTGTATTTGTACTGGAGAGTAGTTCCCCTGCCACCTTAACTGTCGTCATATTGGTGAGTTGCACTCGTGATAAGATAGGCAAGAGCTAGCACACTATCAAGGAATGGGTGCTCGCTGAACCGACCAGGAAAATAGACCAGGGACATGCCATGTTCCCTCTAGTCGTATGGTGGGAAGGAAAGTTTCACGGGCCGTTTCAATTATCCCTATGGTCACCCTGCCAATCAATGGCACGCTAAAATGTTGGATGACGAAACGGCCGCCGTCGCTTTGCCAAATAATTGGCTGCATAATAAACTGGAAGGACGGGCGGGGCTGAGGCAAGCCAAATAATCGGATCAAAACCAAATGCACGCCATCACTCTGGTAGGGTCTACGGGCTACAATGAATAAAAAAGAATCAAACAAATGATTAAGGTCGTCTTTGAAGGTCGAAGTTTATTTCTTTCTCATATGTTCGGATGTGTGCGGACATGAAACGGACACACAACAGGCTCCCCAAAATCCAAATCCTATGTGAGGGAGAAATATGATTGTTCGGACTATACGCCATGTTTTCCCCAATACGCGGGCCCAACATGACTATCCATCATGTTTTCGCCAACATGCAGACCCAGCACAAAAAACACCACCCCATGATATACCCTTTCATTTTTCTCTCGGACTCTTCCCTTACTGCTCGGTTTCTCGCTATAGCAGGACATTTCACGCTGCAGTCCTTTCCTTTAAAACTAGATGACGCCCGCCTCATCTTCGCGATGACGCCCTCTCTCCTTCATGTTGTACTTCCACATGGACCGCTAAGGAGGAGTCCCCCGCCAACCGCCCCACTCTCCGCCTTGATCCCCTCCCCTGTATTCGTGTCGATCCGGCACCGCCATCCGGTTCGACCGGTTTCTTCCAGTCCAAGCTGATTGCTACTTTGCTAGCACTACCACGAAGGTATAGAGCGAGGTTACATGACTCAGTGTTGGCTATTCACGAACACTCTCTTGGTCTATTGCCTAATGAATTCAGAGCAGCTATGGTGGCTGGATGCAATCAGTGTTTTGTTTTTGCGAGGAATACAATCACTGTTTACAGCCACAGATGTGCTGAATTGGGGAAAAGCAAGAAGGAGACAGGATTGAGAGCCTAGCTGGGAAGGGGATAGTTGCTAGCCACCGCTTCTGCTTCCCTTGTCGAACTTTCGATGCCGTCAGTCACTTGCCTCCCCTGCTTTTATACTTGCGTGGTTCACCAATGACCCCCCAGGAAACGTGTGTTGGTCTTGCATGCCATCTTGTTCCTCTGGGCTGCAACTCCGTTGGGCTCCGCCACTTCTTCCGCTTCAGGACTGCTAGTACCAACACTCAACAAGCTCACTGTTGGATAATCCAAACAATCTCAGTAGCGTACGTGTGCAAGTAGTAGAATAGGAATTCTATTCTGAGTCAGTTTGTAGTTTCCTAGTGTTAGTACGTGTACGTGTGTGTCAGGTCTGTGTTGATTAGGAATCTGTAGTAGTTGTGTCCGTGTTGGTTTACAAGTACACGTACGAGTAGGTCTAAGTTGGATCGTGTTGCACCTGTATATATATACTAGCAAAAGGGCCCGTGCGTTGCAATGGGAGAAAAAAATTCATAATTTCAAATGGTCATGATCACATTTCGTTGCATCACCGAGATACAATATCTCTCTCAATTTCTCGAAATCATGAACATTTTGAAATTATGAACAATTTGTTAAACTCATGCACATATTTGAAATCGCAAACAACATACTATTACAAATTTCTGAACATTTTCTACAATCAAGAACATTTTTTCAATTTATGAATATTTTTTGCTATTTACAAACATTTTTTAGAAATTGTGAACATTTTTAAGCAATTTTCCTGAACTGGCAAACATTCTATAATCGATGAAAATATTTAGAAATTGGGTGGAATAGTTATTGAATTTGACGAACTTTTTTTGATTTAGCGAACATTTTTGGAAATGCCCGTGCCTTGCAACGGAAAAAAACTATCAAGTTATACATGTGTGGTAGATATAAAAAGTATGAATCAAATTCACAAAGTATATACAAATCATGTCATGATGCGATAAGACACTTTTAAAATGTAATTTCAAAAACGAACAATATGATGCTCATCAAGACTTGATTTTTTAAGGCGTCACAACAAAATATTTTGTGGCTGAGCAAACTGCATTGACGGACCCTGCCTGAGCTATACTGATAAATAAAGTGTCTCGTCTGGACTTAGCGTAGCGGTGTTTACCATAACCACTATTGTGATATGAAAATAAGCATAACTGTGTATGGAAGCAAAATAGACATTTAGTCATTTTAATATAGCTTACAAAAACAAACCCTTAGAAAGTTATGTCAATTTTGTTGGGTTCAGCGTTGTACAAAACACGGAAATCCTTTTTTACCCAACGCGAAGGACTAAATAAAATCATAAAACGAGCTATATAGATCTCCTAATAAAACCTTTATGGAACCTACAATTAGTTTTGTTCATTATTTACGGATGTGTTTTAATTTTTGTGAACATTTTCTAAAAGCTGATGGACATGATTTTTAAATTCCTGAATATGCTTTGAATATTGGCTCATTTAAAAAAATCATGAACATTTTTTATTTCATGAAATCATTAGAAATCGTGATTTGTTTATAATTTGTGAGCAATTTTTTAAGTCATGAACATTTTTTGATTTTTAGAATATTTTTTAAATTCACAAACAGTTTACCATTTTCCTACTTTTTTTTCAGAACTCGCAATTGTTTGATATTTTGGAAATCCGAAATTAATTTTGAGATAAAAAACCAAAACAGAAATAAAAAAGTAAAAAGAAATAAAAAATAGGGGGCGCCATCAATCCGAAATTTATTTTTAGGGAAAAAACAAAATAGAAATAAAAAAAAGATATAGAAAACAGGGGGCGCCACGACCCGCACATGGGCTGGCCCATTACTGCGCTTGGTAAAAAGAAAGAGAAAAAGCGTGAGAACCAGGGATCGAACCCTGGTCTCCTGTGTGGAGCATCATTGTCTCAGCCATCACGCTGCTCGTGCATTGGTGCTATTATATCGTATCCACCTTTAATAACAGAACCCTGGAGCGATATTAGAAATTAAAAACGAATCGTTTTTGCCACTTACGGGTGGCATTGGTGGGTAATTATTGCCAACTTCAAGGGCATTTTTAATGACGGACGGGCAGAAGCACTATTTGCTTTATTAGTGTTGCACCTGTATATATATATGTGCAGGGTGCGTGAGTTTTGTACCAGAAAAACGAAAAGCAATAAAGAGATATTACGAGGCACGACACGTGCCTCTGGTCAACTTCGAGTTGTTGCGTTCGTGTGCGTGTGTTCTGGTCCCGGTGTTTACGTGAGCGCCCGCACGATATCAAGTACTACAGCTAGTTCTTATACGTCAAGACGAGTTGCACGTATACGATCAGTTGAGCTGCAGCGCGATTCTTGAGAAATTCCAACACTCTTTGCGTCAAAAGTAAGGGTGGTGCATTCTTGGCCCGCTTCCAGTGCGAGTCAGCGCTGTAGTTCTAGTTGACCAGGGTCACTTAAGAGTGTTGACACGCTCCCCTCCATAAGGATGGCCCGCCGTGTCTAGTGATCAAAGGCGGCACGCGAGGTCTCAATATCGCGAACCGGTAGGATAGTGGATTTGTTCTTGGATGCCTCACATTCTCAATGGGATGTACTTGCTCGTGCGCGCGCGCATCTAACTCCTTATAGTTGCTCTCTTTCTCTCTCCCCCCACACACATTGCATTGCAGAAAGAAAAGAGAAACAAATGCTGACACCGACAGATCAACTAAGCGACAAAGACCAGCAACCGATGCACCCTCCGGAGAAGTACTACCGTGTTCCTAGCATTCCGAAGCGTCGCGTACCAAGCAACATCTTCAAGAAGGAATGCGACGGCGCCGCCGCTATTGCCCGAACGGGTCCTAGGGTTTCCCCCGATATGCGGAGGGCGGTGGGGAAGGGGTATAGCCGACGCCCTTCAGGAAGGTCTGGCGGCGCCCACAGGAGTCACCGCGTTGGAGCCAGACGAGCCGCTAGGGATTTCTCCCGACCCAAACAACCACCACCACCCCAGACACTCTGTAATGAACCACCCAATCTGCCACCCACCAGCCTGTGCCACCACGGTCACCGAACCAACATCGCCGTCTCACTGGGGCCACCAACACGAGACCTGGGTGGAGGGAAAGGAGGCAACAGCCATGAGGGCAACCACAACTCGACCTGCGGAAAGGGACAACCTCCATCGCTCTTGCGGAGCTGACCGGACGCGGCGACAAGGACTTGCCAGGCCACGACGGCCCGGCCGGACCCACATGGGTACGGATAGTCCCTATCCCCATGCTACAGCACTCCGGCCAATGAAGCCAGCACCGCCCATAGACAAGCGACACCTCGCCACCACCAGGTAGCAACGCCGCCGTGCCGAGCCGCCGGCCCTGCCAGCCCAGATCTGGGCCCTCCCGGCCGAGCGGGCACCACCAGGCGCCAGCACCACCGCGTCGCCGCTCCAAGGGCACCCGTGGCCCACGGGACTGTCGCCAAGCCACACCGCTGCTCGCCAAGCACCATCGCCGCGGTCGGGGGCCCACGCGCCCCCCAACGCGCTCGGGAAAGGAACGGCCCGCCACCGCCATCGCTGCGTGGGCAATGCTCGCCGGGGGGGGGGGGGGAGAAGGATGGGGTGAGGGGCCGAGGAGAGGGGAATGACGATGATCTTAATTGCCTCGGACATATGCACCTACTCCATCCTTTAGAGGAGTGGGAAATCCTTACGGATGGGAAAATTGATGAGCATACTATCCTCTAACCCGAAATTAAGATCATCGTCGTTATATATTCTTGTACTAGAGAAGTCTTAGAGTGTGTTTGTTTCCAGGGACTTATTGGTTTAAGGACTTAAAAAAGTCTATATAAGTCTCATCTAAACCAAACAGAAGAGACTTATAGGAACTTAAAGTGGGCATTTGGGACTTATGAAATAAGACTCTCAAGGAGGGACTTATAAAGACTTGGTCTTTTAGTCCATGTTAAGTCTCAGGAACCAAACAGGTAGGGACTTTTAAGGGACTTGAGACTTATAAGTTGAAACTAAAAAAAGTCCTAGGACCTATGAATCAAACAGCGCTTTATATATGTGACACAATTAAAGGATCTCTTTTCGTAAGATAGAGAGAGATAGCATATATGTCCTGCCCCCGCAAAAAAAACATATATGTCCTGAGTGAGAAAGAATGTTGAGCTTAAGGGCGTGTTCGGATCCCATCTAGCTTCACAGAACATCTCGTATCCAGCTTTTCATCGTAGATTCAAACTCCAGGCAGCGATTCAGATCTGTTTAACTGCATGAGCAACTTTTCCCAGCTTTTTCTTTTTTGAGGTGAAAACTTTTCCCAGCTTTGCAGCCCAGCTGAGAGGGTTGTGGCCAGTTCAACGCAGAATGGGCCGGCCGGACGCATCCCAATTCGGGCCATCCGGAGCACCGATTCGAGGGGAAGGGGATACCGATTCAAGGCGGATCGACCCTGTAGCAGCCGGTTCTTTTTCTCGAGCGAGGGGGGCAGCGAAACGGTATGTTTGGCAGTGGCGTGTTGATGTTAATTAGTCAAACTCCAGATTCTTCAATCTGTGGAGCTGGGCCGACCCTCCTTCAGTTCTTTGCATTGCAGCCGGGCTCAAGTTCAAGAAGTTACTCCCTCCATTCTACTCCCTCTGTTCGGAATTAGTTGTCTTGGATATGGATGTATCTAGAACTAAAATATGTCTAGATACATCCATTTCTACGACAAGTAATTCCGAACGGAGGGAGTAAATTATAAGAGCGTTTTTGACATTAGTGTAGTGTCAAAAATGCCCTTATATGTTAGGACGGATGGAGTATTTCTTGGAGCCCAAACGTTCAGGACCAAATCATCTGTGAAGTTGTTTTAGTTAGATGCTGGAGGAGTTCTGAACACGCCCTATCGAGTCACAAAAGGACTTCCATTTGAATTTCCATTTCGGCCAAAGGAAATTCAGTTATTTTGGTTATCATTTCGGCCAAATGAAATAAATTTCCATTTGAATTTAAATCAGATCTAACTAAAATATTCAGAAAATTCAAAAAATAATTTAAAATAATTTGATTTTTTCGTACTAAAATTGCTGAAATATTTTGTCCAGAAGATCATTATTTTAGTATGTACTGAAATTGATGAAATTTCCAAAATATCATCAAAATTACACTGAAAGTGAGAACCACTTGACAACTCAAATACATGAGCATACATATAAAAAGTTCATGGCTCATATTTTCTATGATTTGTGGAAATAATTTTAGTTGATGATTGCGCTTTGGTCTAACAGCAAAAATTGCATGCTACTAGTACCTCAGGATTCTGCTAGAGTGACATGAGTGGAATGGTAAAGGTACTTAGGATTTTAATTGCTCGGATTGCAACTATTACGTTGAAGTGCATCTCACTGTTACCTTGCCATGCTCTATGTAAGTTGATTTTAGAATGTCTTAATTCGTCCGGATGGGTTAGTGGAAAAACAGTACTACTTCCCGTGGGGATTTTGCACCTTGCTGTTGTGACTGACAAGTGACGGGTAGATCTGTGTCAGGCCCAGGCACTTCCGAGGACTCTCACAGTTTTAGACCTACAATTATGAGACTAGCGGCAGGGAAACATCTGCACCATCGTCTCCAGGCCCGGTAGGTGCATCGGGATTGCTCGTCCATCCCAGAGCACATAGCTAGTCCGTATGGGTTTGACCCAGCGTGGATTGAATCATAGGTTGAAGAACCAGAGGCAAGTCAGATGCATGAATCAGGCAATGTTTTTGGCGTATTCAAAGCGATCTCACCACTGGTAGTCCGGATGCTTCACGGGCTATCTTCCTTAATGCCTCCCATTCCCAAGAAAGTTGTACATTCTAGTCCCATTGTTGTCATTTCTCTCTTTATTTGGAGACTCAAGCGTATCACGGATAACTGCGGGTGCATTTGAAGTTTTAGAAGAATGTTGCTCAACTCTTCAAGATGGCATTGAACTTTTTGGCTTATTATTTGACTGCACTATCGAAGAACAAGATCATATATATTGGTCGAGGGGACAAGGGAGTTGCAGTAGTATATAGTAACTAGCAAAAGGACCCATGCGTTGCCACGGGAGTCCAAAACATTTTAACACCATAAAAGCATGAAAAAAATATGGTCTTTGAGATCGTCATCCTAGCTACACAATTTTCTGAGCCATACTGAGAGACATAAGCATGATCTGTACACAATAGTATCGATGCATGCATGAGCAAAGTATGCAGTTCAAATAAAATGAAGGAAGTTCATACCATGATTGTAAGGTTCACTACAACTCTCTGTTTCAAATTGTATTTCTTGTGATGCAGCCAAGAAATTCTCTTACAGTTGCATAAATCATTATTAATGGTTTAATAATAATAATGTTCAGGCGGGCAAAAATTTAGGAAAAATACAGCATGAATCTGAATTGAACCGTACATGATTCACAATCGCATCTAAGTACAAAACCAAGAGTGGTCCTCCATCTAAGCAATCCATGATTACACGATAAACTGGAATTCTATATCACCTTCATTCAGTCTTATATAATACGGAGTAATTCTGAAGAGTGAATTTCAGAAACAACAATGCTTTACAAATATCAGTCGTGTGTTTATGCGTGAAGTGTGCTTTCATGTAGGTAAGAGTGGAGAAAGAAGTCAGTGTAGGTGAGAGTGGCGACAGCTTAAGGAAACAATTTAAGCCGGCCACATGTAAGGTCGTGTCATGTGCTCTACATGAAGTGACAATCAAACACGTTGATCTCAAGATTACTAACTAAAACCAAGTCTCGCAACGGTAAGAGAAGAAGACCCAAATGAGGAATTGAAGTATCATGTGTTGAAAAACCGTCTTAGGTGTTTTACAATTAGTGGGCCATGACCACCAGTACTGCACTGCCCATTTTCTGATCAATTGTTTCGTCCAAGCAACATCAACTGCTCATTACGGAGAGTCAATGAGCAATGAAGTAGAAGCAAAGCGGCAACCAAAGCTCGCTCTTCGGCTGATCTCCAACATGTATATAGACATATTTTAGAGTGTAGATTCACTCATTTTACTCTCTATGTAGCCTGCAAAGGGAGTATTTAGAATGTCAATGATTATGTTATTAACTGAGGCTTAATTAACGATGTTTCATTAGTTTAATTAGATGCATTATCATGCAACCTTAGTTAATTAGTCGACCATCTATGAAATCTCATTTAACCCTGTTTAATTAGCCTCCTTTAGTTCATTATATGTCTTTGTCACATATTGATTCCCGAGGGCCGGGCCTGAGGCCCCGACTTCTCCTTTTCTTTTCTCAGGGCAGCTTGTTTCCTAGTGAACTCGCATGCCTATAAAAGCTGGTTAGATTTGGTATAAAGAAGCAATGTGGGACTATTTCATTTCCTAAAAAAAACTAAAGAGTTTATGACAATTGTAAGTAGATTAGTTGTTTCCCATAGCTAGGCACCGTCCTGAAAGTCCACAGTTTGTTCCGCTCATGGCGCATTTTTTCGCTGTGACTTTTGTGTCATAATTCGTAAGCAAATAGTAGGTGCTAGACAATGTATGCATTTATTCTAAATGTGCCAATATATTAGGATGAGTGGCAGATACACTTGTATAGATACACTTGTATACACTTGTATATTCTAAAAGTAAAGGTATATTAATTTGAGACGTTTTTATTTAACTATAAAATAATAAAGTAGTATACACATATGCTTATCCTGTTTTTAGCTCAAGCACGTGAACCCATTCTGCCTTATCTCTTTGGGGCAGCCAACCTTATCTCTTCAGCAGCCAGCGCTTTGGTCAAAGCCGAGACAAATGGAGATGGATGTGTAGGGGAGGTGCTGGCCAGATGGCTCGTAAGCAGCTGAATCTGGCCGCGTCAGTCGGCGGTCGAGCAGACAGCAGCAACTGCGCTGCTCCTGCTCGTTGGAGTGGCGCTCGTGGCCACACCACAGCCGCGGCTACGCCCCTGCCGGCCTCGAGAACCTCCATGGCTGACCTCTCACAGGCAGCGCCGCCCCGTTCTGGCCTCAAAGGTGAAGTCACGCGCCCTTCCTCTCCATCTTGAACCGCCGTGGCTGTCACTTGCCTCCTGCCTGTACTCCCAGCCACGGGAGCCTGTACTCCCAGCCACGGGAGACCTCCTCCTCCTCCGTGCTTGAGGACTCCATCGTCTCGGTTGACCCCCCGTGGGTGCTGTCATGTCCGAGTAGTACAGGCTCTGCTCCGCTCGAACGATGCTGCCGCCACAAGCTCCGCTCCGGCGAGACCTACGCCCCCTCCTGCAGCTTTCGAATCACCATGGCCATGGCCTGGGCGCTGGTCTTCCTCCATTCAAGGCAAGCCAAGCCAAGCCTGTTCCTACTCCTCCTCTTCACTTCCTTGGCGTCGATCCACCAGGCACATCCCACGATCTGGCAGACGCCGGAGCTGCGAGGTCGGAGAAGGGGAGGGGCCGGCGGCAAGGTGGGCCGGTGCCAGGTGAGGTGAAACCGTGGGGGTGATGCGAGCGCAGGCGTGCAGGTGACCCTTTTTTCATCAATGACGAACAGTTATTCCGGATCGACTAAAATAGGGACGGCGGGTTGATTCCTAAAAACCACAGGGGCCTTTGTGTAAAAATGCTGCGACGGTGACTCAGTCCGTGCTTTCTTATTACTAGCACTAGTAAATGTCCGTGCGTTGCAACGGAAGAAAATACCAGTTCCTATGAACCATAGTTGGTCTTGGTCGGATTGCGGAACTATGTCAATGGACATCGGTCGCTGATGACAAAATAAAAGATGGATTATTTGACGATCATGACGTGGAGCTTAGGACATGGTTACGATATGGAGTTAATTGATCTAATTGATTTTTTTTTCATGGAAACTTTCAAGCCCATGTGTTGCAACGGTAGAGAAAAATTGGCCCGTAATAAGATTTAGTGAGAACTATTTATCAGAATACATCCACAATTTATGTGAAATTTAGTCTTTATCAAAATATGTAGAAACATGAATGAAATGTTTTCAGCAGTCATCTTGTTATTTGATTTTGAGCATTGAACTGGATTTTTATATTGAGTAAAAACAGATCAAAAAAGTACATATCTATGAGAACTTTAAATATACGATGAATCTTGAAATTCAAAATCACACATTTGTAGTTCAAACCTAAATTTTAACCTAATTGGAGTTTATGTTTTTAGGAATAAAAATCTGAACTAAATACTAATGAAATCATTTTAATTGGACTTTGAGAAATTTTTTGATTCCACAAAAAAAGAAGAATATTTTAAATCCTTATTAACCCTCAAAATATTCTAATATTTTTTTGCGAGGATTCAGATACAAATTTGAAACAAACAAAACAGGAGAAGAAAAGGCCAAAAGTTAAAACAGCAGCATTCAAGTTCTTCGTCTAACAGACGTTCGGGTCGCCGTGGCCTCGCGGACGGCAGTTTAAATACATGGGCATGCCCTCAATCTTGTCCATGTTTAATTTTGACATTAATCCCTTGACTCTCTTCAATGAGGTGGACAGTAGCCTAAGCCGATTCACCCAAATATCCATCCAGTAGCCGGCTCCTGAGTACATGAAGTTTCACATACATATATAAACTAGTGCAATCGAACGTAAAAAAAGAGTGAGGTGGCACTATTTAAGAAAACTAATCCTTTTTTAGACAAGAAGCATAGCATAGCTCCTGTGGTCGCTGACATGGAGTTTCGGTGTAAGCTCACGAGTTCGACTCCATCTGCAGCTAATGTTTTTGCCTCCTCGAGCCTACTAAGCTGGGCCATAGGACAGGCTGCGAACGATGGATGAGCTGAAGCCCGTGAAGCCACGCGCCAGCCACGAGACTAAAATAGGGCTCTGATACCAACTTGTTACGCCCTCGAAGCGGCTATATCTCTCACGTGTCGAAGCACGACTTAGAGGCATAACCGCATTGAAAGCAATGTCGCAAGTGAGGTAATCTTCACACAACCTATGTAATACATAAGGGAAAAAGATACATAGTTGGCTTACAATCACCACTTCACACAACTACATGAATAAAGCATTACATCACCCGATACAAACAAGGTCCGACTACGGAACCCAAAATAAAAGAAGACTACCCCAAATGCTACACAGATCCCCGATCGTCCCGACTGGGCTCCACTACTGAAAAACTGGAAACGAAAACAACATAACGAACACGATCTTCATCGAGCTCCTCCTTGAGTTCGGTTGCGTCACCTGCACGGTTCAACGGCACCTACAAGCTGGTTTTGGAAGTATCTGTGAGTCACGGGGACTCAGCAATCTCACACCCTCGCGATCAAGACTATTTAAGCTTATGGATAGGTAAAAGGTATGAGGTGGAGCTGCAGCAAGCGACTAGCATATTTGGTGGCTAACATATACGCAAAAAAGAGCGAGAAGAGAAGGCAAAGGCACGGTCGAAACAACTATGATCAAGAAGTAATCCTAGAACAACCTACGTCAAACATAACTCCAACACCGTGTTCACTTCCCGGACACTTCCGGAAAGAGACCATCACGGCTACACACGCGGTTGGTGCATTTTAATTAAGATAAGGTTTCAGGTTTTCTACAAACGGACATTAACAAATTCCCATCTGCCCATAACCACGGGCACGACTTTCGAAAGTTCAAATCCCTGCAGGGGTGTCCCAACTTAGCCCATCACAAGCTCTCATGGTCGACGAAGGATATTCCTTCTCCCAAGACAATCCGATCAGACTCAGCATCCCGGTTACAAGACATCCTCGACAATGGTAAAACAAGTCCAGCAACATCGCCCGAATGTGCCGACAAATCCCGATAGGAGCTGCACATATCTCGTTCTTAGGGCACACTCAGATGAGCACTCAGTACAACTAAAACCAAACCTCTAGTTTCCCCGAGGGGGCGCTGCAAAGGGCTCTAGTTTGGACCAACACTCAGAGGAGCACTGGCCCCGGGGGGTTTAAATAAAGATGACCCTTGAGTCTGCGGAACCCAAGGGAAAAAGAGGCCAGGTGGCAAATGGTAAAACCAATGTTGGGCATTGCTGGAGGTGTTTTATTCAAGGCGAACTGTCAAGGGGTTCCCATTATAACCCAACCGTGTAAGGAACACAAAATCCGGGAACATAACACCGATATGACGGAAACTAGGGCGACAAGAGTGGAACAAAACACCAGGCA
Organism: Triticum aestivum; assembly: GCF_018294505.1. Lineage (NCBI taxonomy): Eukaryota > Viridiplantae > Streptophyta > Magnoliopsida > Poales > Poaceae > Triticum > Triticum aestivum. The sequence goes on from NC_057800.1 coordinate 708,340,544, forward strand.
TAAGGCCGAGCCTTCCACCCTTTACCAAGTATATAGGTGCATTAAATTGAATAAGAGATATTGTGATATCCCAACAAAATATCCATGTTCCAACAAGGAACAAACTCCAATCTTCACCTGCAACTAGCAACGCTATAAGAGGGGCTGAGCAAAGCGGTAACATAGCCAAACAACGGTTTCCTAGGACAAGGTGGGTTAGAGGCTTGGCTTAACAATATGGGAGGCATAATAAGCAAGTGGTAGGTATCATAGCATAGGCATAGCAAAAGAGCGAGCATCTAGCAAGCAAAGATAGAAGTGATTTCGAGGGTATGGTCATCTTGCCTGAGATCCCGCAAGGAAGAAGAACGAGTCCAAGAAGAAGTCAAACGGACGATGTCGAACGGATCCTCATAAACGCGAAGTTATCGGAACTAACCCGAAGAAGCAACATCGGAAATAAGCAAACAACATGGTAAACAACCATCACATAACATGGCATGCTGCACAACCAAGTTTGATGCATGTCCGGTTTAAAGAAGCATGTCATAGCAAAAGAGCACAAGCAATCCTACAAATTAAGTGGAGCTCAATATGCAACTCCGTTGCATATTGACGGAACACCACATCCATTATTTAGTTCACTCTTGGTTAGGTACTCAACAATATTAAATGTTGGTTAACATGGCAAGAGGTGAGGCATAACAAAACTACACCATCTAAACAATTTAAATGAGGCCGGATATAACCAACAACAAATCCGTTAAATCCCCATATGAAATTTCAATTTGGTGCAACAACAATTTTAAACATTTAAATGTTATTATCATGATGCGAATGACATGTGCAAGTTTTATGCAATTTTTATTAAAAGTTGACAAGAGCATTATGAAGCATTTGTCACCGTGGTCAAAAGAAAAGGGGTGCCACAACAACGATAACGAAAACAGTGTCACGACAACGTTCCGGTTCCGGTAACTGGATTGAGATACCGATGCAAAGGAGAAGTGTGTGGATGCGTGCAAAAGATGGTGGGGCACTCCCGGATACCGGGTGTCCCATGAGTCGACCATGGTGACAAGGCAAAAGAGGGGCAACGTGCACCGACAATTCGAGCACGGAGCAAGCACGAGCCATGAATCTTTGAGAGAACATATAAGATTTAGAGGAAAAACTCTTCCTCGGTCTTCAAATGTAGAGAATGACGATGAGAAACATCACCCTGAATTGTTGAGACACTCCGGAATAATGAAGAAACACCAGTAGGATTGGAACATCGAATACATTGATATGATAAACGAAGGAAGAAGAATCTTGGAAGAACCATCGTAAGAATTGAAAAATGAACGAATAAAAGATGAAGAAACACCGGAGAGGATTAACAAATAAATGAAGAAGCTTGAGAGAATTTAGATAGATGAGAAAGAAGAGTTGACAAGCTGATTAGAGAACACTTGAACGATGCACCACTAAGATTTGGACAACAATAGTAGAAATCTGAGAATGAATAAACCTGAATTGATGGCCTCCGGATTAACAAACTGAAAAAGGATCTTGAACTGCACCGGATGGGTAAAAAGAGTTCTCACAATCAAAAACAATTATGAGAGGATGGCGGCAAGCTAGAACTACGAATCTGTTGGGGAACGTAGTAATTTAAAAAAATTCCTACGCACACGCAAGATCATGGTGATGCATAGCAACGAGAGGGAAGAGTGTTGTCTACGTACCCTCGTAGACCGGAAGCGGAAGTGTTAGCACAACGCGGTTGATGTAGTCGTACGTCTTCACGGCCCGACCGATCAAGCACCGAAACTACGGCACCTCCGAGTTCTAGCACACGTTCAGCTCGATGACGATCCCCGGACTCCGATCCAGCAAAGTGTCAGGGTTGAGTTCCGCCAGCACGACGGCGTGGTGACGATCTTGATGTTCTACCGTCGCAGGGCTTCGCCTAAGCACCGCTACAATATTATCGAGGAATATGGTGGAGGGGGGCACCGCACACGGCTAAGAGATCAATGATCAATTGTTGTGTCTATGGGGTGCCCCCTTGCCCCCGTATATAAAGGAGTGGAGGAGGGGGCCGGCCAAGGAGGGTGGCGCGCCCTAAGGGGGAGTCCAACTCCCACAGGGAGTAGGACTCCCCTTTTTCCTATTAGGAGTAGGAGAGGGAAGGAAGAGGAAGGAGGGAGGAAGGAAAGGAGGGCCGGCCCCCCTCCCAATTCGGATTGGGCTTGGGGGGGGGGGCGCCCCCTCCCTTGCTCCTTTCCCCTCCTTTCCACTAAGGCCCAATAAGGCCCATATACCTCCCGGGGGGTTCCGATAACCTCCCGGTGATCCGGTATTGTCCCAATCTCACCCAGAACCTTTCCGATGTCGAAATATAGTCGTCCAATATATCGATCTTTATGTCTCAACCATTTTGAGACTCCTCCCACTAGTAGAAAAAGGACCTATAGTCCCGGTTCCTGAACCGGGACTAAAGTGTCGGTACTAATGCCCCGACCCTTTAGTCCCGGTTCAATTCAGAACCGGGACTGATGGGCCTCCACGTGGGTAGTGCGCAGAGCCCAGGCAGGAGACCCTTTGGCCCCGGTTGGTGGCACCAACCGGGACCAATAGGCATCCACGCGTCAGCATTTCTGTGGCTGGGGTTTTTGTTTTTTAAGGGGGGGGGGTTGGGGCTTTTGGGGGGTTAATTTAGGTGTTTCATATATTGTGTTAGCTAGCTATAATTAATAGAGAGAAGTGTCCTCTCTTATGTCCGTGCTTGGTCGACGCTACATACTATACATACGTATAGAGAGGACTAGACACGCTAGCTAGCTAGTAAGCAAACGAAGGAAACAGAAGATCGTCATGAACATATATGCATACAGAGAGAAGTGATATCGACCACCTCTCCTTCTCCAAGAGATTGGTCGAACAACAAGTTCTCGTACATCTATCTGACACTACCGGCTACATATATACAATAATTATCTCTTACAAATATAATCATACGGACTCAGGGTCCATATAGAATTCTCCGTCTTCAGGGATCACGTGGTCAAGAAAGAATGCCGCCAATTCCTCTTGAATTGCTTGCATGCGAGCTGGTGCTCGGAGTTCATCCCGCTTCCGAAACATCTAATTTAAAGAAGGGGGTCAATACATATATATATGAATGAATGAAACTCAACACAAATGATGGCAATAAAATAAAATTGTGAATGTTGTTATTTACGTACTTCATATTGTTCGTCAGTGTAGCCCCGCTCACAGGTCGTGTGGTGGATGAACTCGCAAACGTAGTATCCACAGAAATCATTCCCTTGTTCCTGCCACAACCACTTTACAAGAAATAGAGGTTAATCAAACTGATAAGCAAGAATGCCAAATGGTATTGATGAAACTAGCGCTCGAATGACTAGTAGATGCGCTTAAAATGCTACTATAGTACTTACTTTCGGGTGTCTAAATTGCAGCTCCTTCGGCAGTCCCGGAGCTTTTTTGGTGAATTTTCTCCAAACCCTGCCGGACAAAGAAAACAATTACTTGATATATCAGGAAATGAACGAAGTTGCTGATATGGTGGATAACGATTGATTTAACTTACTTCTCGAGTATTTGAGTCATGTCTGCATAGTCCTGGGGATCTTTTCGTCTTGAGTCTAAGACGGTTACTAGTCCCTGCTCAAGCTTAATCTCTAGGAGAATATAGTGGAAACTGCACATGCATGCATAACTCATCAATTACATTACTATAACCTTGACTAATATATAAGGGAAACCAAATACGCACAAGACAGTAACACTCACTTGAAGTTGTAAGGAAAGAGTATTATATCTTTGTTTTCATTTATTACGAACGATCGTAGCAAGTTGGCCTCGGTAGCTGCGGCATGAAATTTAACCTGAGTTGCATGTATGAGATATGTGTTAATGAACCCAATATCACCGACTTGTCTTTTCTTCAATTTGGCGATCTTCAATCTGCATAATATAGTGAGGATGATTATAAATACATGCAATGAAAGAGCTAAGCTATATAGAGAAACTTAATGACAGAAGTAGTACTACTTACAGACAGTAGCAGGCGATCGTTGTTTTATCGAGGGCCAATTGATTGAAAAACTGATAGAACTCCTCAAATGGAATAGGCAACAGTTCAATTCCAACGAGGTCATGCTCCTTTTTAACTTTCACATACAAAGTACTCCTCCCCCCAGAGTCTCTGCAGATTTTCAAGTACCAATCATGCAATCTTCGCATCATCGTTGATAGAGATCTTTCATCTTTGACGAGAGGCTTCCCGTACTCGTATCTTTGTATCTGCACGTCCATGGGTTCATAATGTACATCGTCGGGTAGGTAATCTGCAAGATTGCTATAACCGGGCACCATCCTCGGATCATTAGCGACGTTGTGGCTAGGCACCTTGAGCGGGGGGCATGATTGCTTCGCTTGTTCGCCGAGCTGGGCAATTTGTTTCCCAGCTCGTCGTTCTTTCAGCCTTTGATCACTGATAGTGAAGGAAATATGCCCTAGAGGAAATAATAAAGTTATTATTTGTTTCCTTATATCATGATAAATGTTTATTATTCATGCTAGAATTGTATTAACCGGAAACATAATACATGTGTGAATACATAGAAAAACTTAGTGTCACTAGTATGCCTCTACTTGACTAGCTCATTAATCAAAGATGGTTATGTTTCCTGACCATGAACAAAGTGTTGTTATTTGATTAACGAGGTCACATCATTAGTTGAATGATCTGATTGACATGACCCATTCCATTAGCTTAGCACCCGATCGTTAAGTATGTTGCTATTGCTTTCTTCATGACTTATACATGTTCCTGTAACTATGAGATTATGCAACTCCCGTTTACCGGAGGAACACTTTGGGTACTACCAAACGTCACAACGTAACTGGGTGATTATAAAGGAGTACTACAGGTGTCTCCAAAGGTACATGTTGGGTTGGCGTATTTCGAGATTAGGTTTTGTCACTCCGATTATCGGAGAGGTATCTCTGGGCCCTCTCAGTAATGCACATCACATAAGCCTTGCAAGCATTGCAACTAATGAGTTAGTTGCGAGATGATGTATTACAGAACGAGTAAAGAGACTTGCCGGTAACGAGATTGAACTAGGTATTGGATACCGACGATCGAATCTCGGGCAAGTAACATACCGATGACAAAGGGAACAACGTATGTTATTATGCGGTCTGACCGATAAAGATCTTCGTAGAATATGTAGGAGCCAATATGGGCATCCAGGTCCCGCTATTGGTTATTGACCGGAGACATGTCTCGGTCATGTCTACATTGTTCTTGAACCCGTAGGGTCCGCACGCTTAAGGTTACGATGACAGTTATATTATGAGTTTATGCATTTTGATGTACCGAAGGTTGTTCGGAGTCCCGGATATGATCACGGACATGACTAGGAGTCTCGAAATGGTCGAGACGTAAAGATTGATATATTGGAAGCCTATGTTTGGATATCAGAAGTGTTCCGGGTGAAATCGAGATTTTACCGGAGTACCGGGAAGGTTACCGGAACCCCCCGGGAGCTAAATGGGCCATGATGGGCCTTAGTGGAAAAGAGAAGAGGCAGCCCTACATGGGCTACGCGCCTCCCCCTTCCCCTAGTCATATTAGGACTAGGAGAGGTGGCCGGCCCCCTCTCTCTCTTTTCCCCCTCCGCGAATCCTATTCCAACTAGGATTGGGGGGGGGGGGGAATCCTACTCCCAGAGGGAGTAGGACTCTCCTGGCGCGCCTCTTGTGGCCGGCCAGCCTTCCCCCCCTCTAGTCCTTTATATACTGAGGTAGAGGCACCCTAGAACACACAAGTTGATCCACGTGATCTATTCCTTAGCCGTGTGCGGTGCCCCCTGCCACCATATTCCTCGATAATATTGTAGCGGAGTTTAGGCGAAGCCCTGCTGCTGTAGTACATCAAGATCATCACCACGCCGTCGTGCTGACGGAACTCTTCCCCGACACTTTGCTGGATCGGAGTCCGGGGATCGTCATCGAGCTGAACGTGTGCTCGAACTCGGAGGTGCCGTAGTTTCGGTGCTTGATCGGTTGGATCGTGAAGACGTACGACTACTTCCTCTACGTTGTGTCAACGCTTCCGCAGTCGGTCTGCGTGGGTACGTAGACAGCACTCTCCCCTCTCGTTGCTATGCATCACATGATCTTGCGTGTGCATAGGAATTTTTTTGAAATTACTACGAAACCCTACAGACAGTGCTTCCCGTCCGCTCCGCTTCGGTAAATTCCTTTCCAATAATGCGCTCATAGTTTCCTTTCAGCGGAGACTTCGGTGGTTTTGTCAGGGCAGCCAGAGTGCGCTTCACTTTCAGCGGATCTACCTTCTCCTCCGGAGGTGGATGTCTCTTTGCTCTCAACCGTTGAAACCAGTCATCCACTTCGGTTCGTGCGATCTCGGCGTTCTGCTCCGGGGTCCTCTCATATGGTAACTTCTCTGGATTCTTCAGAGAAGGACCGAATCTGTATGTCCTCCCTGTTGGGGAATGTTGCAGAAAATAAAAAAATTTCCTACGGTTTCACCAAGATCCATCTATGAGTTCATCTAAGCAACGAGTCAACGGAGAGAGTTTGCATCTACATACCACTTGTAGATCACGAGTGGAAGCTAGCCAAGGGGATGGTGATGATGGAGTCGTACTCGAACGTGATTCGGATCACCGATGTCCAAGTGCTGAACGGACAGCACCTCCGCGTTCAACACACGTACGGGACGGGAGACGTCTCCTCCTTCTTGATCCAGCAAGGGGGAAGGAGAGGTTGAGGAAGATTGCTCCAACGGCAGCACGACGGCGTGGTGTAGTTGGTGCAGCAGTACTCCGACAGGGCTTCGCCAAGCATATACGGAGGAGGAGAGGTGTTGGGGAGGGGAGGGGCTGCGCCTTGGCTTGTGTTAAGCTCCCATGCGCCTCCCCACTATATATATAGGGGTGGAGTGGCTGGTTTCTTGCCCTCCAAGTCCATTGGGGCGTTGGCCAAGGTGGGAGGAAAGAAATCCCATCATTTCCTTCCCCACCGATTGTTATCCCCCCTTTTTAGGGATCTTGATCTTATCCCTTCGGGATATGATCTTATTCCTTCTAAGGGGGGATCTTGGTGCGCCTTGACCAGGGGTGTGGGGCCTTTCCCCCACTACTCACGTTCATGTGGGCCCCCCCATGCAGGTGGGCCCCACTCCGGAACCTTCTAGAACCTTCCCGGTACAATACCGAAAAATCCCGAACATTTTCCGGTGGCCAAAATAGGACTTCCCATATATAAATCTTTACCTCCGGACCATTCCGGAACTCCTCGTGACGTCCAGGATCTCATCCGGGACTCCGAACAACATTCGGTAACCACATACAAACTTCCTTTATAACCCTAGCGTCATCGAACCTTAAGTGTGTAGACCCTACGGGTTCGGGAGACATGTAGACATGACCGAGATGTTCTCCGGTCAATAACCAACAGCGGGATCTGGATACCCATGTTGGCTCCCACATGCTTCTCGATGTTGTCATCGGATGAACCACGATGTCGAGGATTCGATCAAACCCTGTATACAATTCCCTTTGTCAATCAGTACGTTACTTGCCCGAGACTCGATCGTCGGTATCCCAATACCTTGTTCAGTCTCGTTACCGGCAAGTCACTTTACTCGTACCGTAATGCATGATCTCGTGGCCAACACTTTGGTCACCTTGAGCTCATTATGATGATGCATTACCGAGTGGGCCCAGAGATACCTCTCCGTCATACGGAGTGACAAATCCCAGTCTCGATCCGTGTCAACCCAACAGCTACTTTCGGAGATACCTGTAATGCACCTTTATAGTCACCCAGTTACGTTGTGACGTTTGATACACCCAAGGCACTCCTACGGTATCCGGGAGTTACACGATCTCATGGTCTAAGGAAGAGATACTTGACATTGGCAAAGCTCTAGCAAACGAACTAAACGACCTTTGTGCTATGCTTAGGATTGGGTCTTGTCCATCACATCATTCTCCTAATGATGTGATCCCGTTATCAACGACATCCAATGTCCATAGCCAGGAAATCATGACTATCTGTTGATCACAACGAGCTAGTCAACTAGAGGCTCACTAGGGACATATTGAGGTCTATGTATTCACACGTGTATTACGATTTCCGGATAATACAGTTATAGCATGAATAAAAGACAATTATCATGAACAATGAAATATAATAATACTTTTATTATTGCCTCTAGGGCATATTTCCAACAGTCTCCCACTTGCACTAGAGTCACCAATCTAGTTACATTGTGATGAATCGAACACCCATAGAGTTCTGGTGTTGATCATGTTTAGCTCGCGAGAGAGGTTTAGTCAACGGATCTGCGACATTCAGATCCGTATGTACTTTGCAAATTTCTATGTCTCCATCTTGAACATTTTCACGGATGGAGTTGAAACGACGCTTGATGTGCCTGGTCTTCTTGTGAAACCTGGGCTCCTTGGCAAGGGCAATAGCTCCAGTGTTGTCACAGAAGAGTTTGATTGGCCCCGACGCATTGGGTATGACTCCTAGGTCGGTGATGAACTCCTTCACCCAAATCGCTTCATGCGCTGCCTCCGAGGCTGCCATGTACTCCGCTTCACACGTAGATCCCGCCACGATGCTCTGCTTGCAGCTGCACCAGCTTACTGCTCCACCATTCAACATATACATGTATCCGGTTTGTGACTTAGAGTCATCCGGATCTGAGTCGAAGCTAGCGTCGACGTAACCCTTTACGACAAGCTCTTCGTCTCCTCCATAAACGAGAAACATGTCCTTTGTCCTTTTCAAGTACTTCAGGATATTCTTGACTGCTGTCCAGTGTTCCTTGCCGGGATTACTTTGGTATCTACCTACCAAACTCACGGCAAGGTTTACATCAGGTCTAGTACACAGCATGGCATACATAATAGATCCTATGGCTGAAGCATAGGGGATGACACTCATCTCTTCTTTATCTTTTGCCGTGGTCGGTGACTGAGCCGAGCTCAATCTCACACCTTGTAACATAGGCAAGAACCCCTTCTTGGACTGATCCATTTTGAACCTCTTCAAAATCTTATCAAGGTATGTGCTTTGTGAAAGACCTATGAGGCGTCTCGATCTATCTCTATAGATCTTGATGCCTAATATGTAAGCAGCTTCTCCAAGGTCCTTCATTGAAAAACACTTATTCAAGTAGGCCTTAATGCTGTCCAGAAATTCTATATTATTTCCCATCAAGAGTATGTCATCTACATATAATATGAGAAATGCTACAGAGCTCCCACTCACTTTCTTGTAAACGCAGGCTTCTCCATAAGTCTGCATAAACCCAAATGCTTTGATCATCTCATCAAAGCGAATATTCCAACTCCGAGATGCTTGCACCAGCCCATAAATGGATCGCTGGAGCTTGCATACTTTGTTAGCGTTCTTAGGATCGACAAAACCTTCCGGCTGCATCATATACAGTTCTTCCTTAAGATGCCCGTTAAGGAATGCTGTTTTGACGTCCATCTGCCATATCTCATAATCATAGTATGCGGCAATTGCTAACATGATTCAGACGGACTTTAGCTTCGCTACGGGAGAGAATGTCTCGTCGTAGTCAATCCCTTGAACCTGTCGATAACCCTTAGCGACAAGTCGAGCTTTATAGATGGTGACATTACCATCCGCGTCTGTCTTCTTCTTAAAGATCCATTTGTTTTCTATCGCTCGCCGATCATCGGGCAAGTCTGTCAAAGTCCATACTTTGTTTTCATACATGGATTCTATCTCGGATTTCATGGCTTCAAGCCATTTGTTGGAATCTGGGCCCGCCATCGCTTCTTCATAGTTCGAAGGTTCACCGTTGTCTAACAACATGATTTCCAGGACGGGGTTGCCGTACCACTCTGGTGCGGAACGTGTCCTTGTGGACCTACGAAGTTCAGTAGCAACTTGATCCGAAGTACCTTGATCATCATCATTGGTTTCCTCTTCAGTTGGTGTGGGCATCATAGGAACATTTTCCTGAGCTGCACCACTTTCCCGTTCGAGAGGTAGTACTTCATCGAGTTCTACTTTCCTCCCACTTACTTCTTTCGAGAGAAACTCTTTTTCCAGAAAGCATCCGTTCTTGGCAACAAAGATTTTGCCCTCGAATCTTAAGTAGAAGGTATACCCGACAGTTTCCTTAGGGTATCCTATGAAGACGCATTTTTCCGACTTGGGTTCGAGATTTTCAGGTTGAAGTTTCTTGACATAAGCATCGCATCCCCAAACTTTTAGAAACGACAGCTTAGGTTTCTTCCCAAACCATAATTCATACGGTGTCGTCTCAACGGATTTAGACGGTGCCCTATTTAAAGTGAATGTAGCTGTCTCTAGAGCGTATCCCCAAAATGATAGCGGTAAATTAGTAAGAGACATCATAGACCGCACCATATCCAATAGAGTGCGATTACGACGTTCGGACACACCGTTTCGCTGAGGTGTTCCAGGCGGCGTGAGTTGTGAAACGATTCCACATTTCCTTAAGTGTGTGCCAAATTCGTGACTTAAATATTCTCCTCCACGATCTGATCGTAGGCACTTTATCTTTCGGTCACGTTGATTCTCCACCTCATTCTGAAATTCCTTGAACTTTTCAAAGGTCTCAGACTTGTGTTTCATTAAGTAGACATACCCATATCTACTTAAGTCATCAGTGAGAGTGAGAACATAACGATATCCTCCGCGAGCCTCAACGCTCATTGGACCGCACACATCGGTATGTATGATTTCCAATAAGTTGGTTGCTCGCTCCATTGTTCCGGAGAACGGAGTCTTGGTCATCTTGCCCATGAGGCATGGTTCGCACGTGTCAAACGATTCATAATCAAGAGACTGTAAAAGTCCATCGGCATGGAGCTTCTTCATGCGCTTGACACCAATGTGACCAAGGCGGCAGTGCCACAAGTATGTGGGACTATCGTTATCAACTTTACATCTTTTGGCATCTGCACTATGAACATGTGTAATATTACGCTCGAGATTCATTAAGAATAAACCATTGACCATCAGAGCATGACCATAAAACATATCTCTCATATAAATCGAACAACCATTATTCTCAGACTTAAATGAGTAGCCATCTCGTATTAAACGAGATCCAGATACAATGTTCATGCTCAAACTTGGCACTAAATAACAATTATTAAGGTTCAAAACTAATCCCGTAGGTAAATGTAGAGGCAGCGTGCCGACGGCGATCACATCGACTCTGGAACCATTCCCGACGCGCATCGTCACCTCGTCCTTCGCCAGTCTCCGTTTATTCCGCAGCTCCTGCTGTGAGTTACAAATATGAGCAACGGCACCGGTATCAAATACCCAGGAGTTACTACGAGTACTGGTAAGGTACACATGAATTACATGTATATCAAATATACCTTTGGTTTTGCCGGCCTTCTTATCTGCTAAGTATTTGGGGCAGTTCCGCTTCCAGTGACCCTTCCCCTTGCAATAAAAGCACTCAGTCTCAGGCTTAGGTCCATTCTTTGACTTCTTCCCGGTAACTGGCTTACCAGGCGCGGCAACCTCCTTGCCGTCCTTCTTGAAGTTCTTCTTACCCTTGCCCTTCTTGAACTTAGTGGTCTTATTGACCATCAACACTTGATGTTCTTTCTTGATTTCAGCCTCTGCTGACTTCAGCATCGAGAACACTTCAGGAATGGTCTTTTCCATCCCCTGCATGTTGTAGTTCATCACAAAGCTCTTGTAGCTTGGTGGGAGCGACTGGAGGATTCTGTCAATGACCGCCTCATCTGGGAGGTTAATGTTCAGCTGGGTCATATGGTTGTGCAACCCAGACATCTTCAGGATGTGCTCACTGACAGAACTGTTTTCCTCCATCTTACAACTGTAGAACTTGTCGGAGACATCATATCTCTCGACCCGGGCATGAGCTTGGAAAACTAGTTTCAGCTCTTCGAACATCTCATATGCTCCGTGATGCTCAAAACGCTTTTGGAGCCCCGGTTCTAAGCTGTAAAGCATGCCGCACTGAACGAGGGAGTAATCATCAGCGCGAGTTTGCCAAGCATTCATAATGTCTTGGTTCTCTGGGACGGGAGCGTCACCTAGCGGTCCTTCTAGGACATATTGTTTCCTGGCAGCTATGAGGATGATCCTCAGGTTCCGGACCCAGTCCGTATAGTTGCTGCCATCATCTTTCAGCTTGGTTTTCTCTAGGAACACGTTGAAGTTCATGTTGACATGAGCGTTGGCCATTTGATCTACAAGACATATTTGCAAAGGTTTTAGACTAAGTTCATGATAATTAAGTTCTAATCAAATTATGAACTCCCACTCAGATTAGACATCCCTTTAGTCATCTAAGTGTTACACGATCCGAGTCGACTAGGCCGTGTCCGATCATCACGTGAGACGGACTAGTCATCGTCGGTGAACATTCTCATGTTGATCGTATCTTCCATACGACTCATGTTCGACCTTTCGGTCTCCGTGTTCCGAGGCCATGTCTGCACATGCTAGGCTCGTCAAGTTAACCCTAAGTGTTTTCGCTGTGTAAAACTGTCTTACACCCGTTGTATGTGAATGTAAGAATCCATCACACCCGATCATCACGTGGTGCTTAGAAGCGACGAACTGTAGCAACGGTGCACAGTTAGGGGAGAACACTTCTTGAAATTTTTGTAAGGGATCATCTTATTTACTACCGTTGTCCTAAGTAAACAAGATGCATAAACATAATAAACATCACATGCAATTATATAGTTGTGACATGATATGGCCAATATCATATAGCTCCATTGATCTTCATCTTCGGGGCTCCATGATCATCTTGTCACCGGCTTGACACCATGATCTCCATCATCATGATCTCCATCATCGTGTCTTCATGAAGTTGTCACGCCAACGACTACTTCTACTTCTATGGCTAACGCGTTTAGCAATAAAGTAAAGTGAGTTACATGGCGTTCTTCAATGACACGCAGGTCATACAAAAAATAAAGACAACTCCTATGGCTCCTGCAGGTTGTCATACTCATCGACATGCAACTCGTGAATCCTATTACAAAGAACATGATCTCATACATCACAATTCATCATTCATCACAACTTCTGGCCATATCACATCACATGATCAATCGCTGCAAAAACAAGTTAGACGTCCTCTAATTGTTGTTGCATCTTTTACGTGGCTGCAATTGGGTTCTAGCAAGAACGTTTTCTTACCTACGAATAACCACAACGTGATTTTGTCAACTTCTATTTACCCTTCATAAGGGCCCTTTTCATCGAATCCGCTCCAACTAAAGTGGGAGAGACAGACACCCGCCAGCCACCTTATGCAACTAGTGCATGTCAGTCGGTGGAACCGGTCTCACGTAAGCGTACGTGTAAGGTTGGTCCGGGCCGCTTCATCCCACAATACCGCCGAAGCAAGAAAAGACTAGTAGAGGCAAGTAAGATGACAAAATCCATGCCCACAACAAAATTGTGTTCTACTCGTGCAAAGAGAACTACGCATAGACCTAGCTCATGATGCCACTGTTGGGGAACGTTGCAGAAAATTAAAATTTTTCCTACGGTTTCACCAAGATCCATCTATGAGTTCATCTAAGCAATGAGTCAAGGGAGAGAGTTTGCATCTACATACCACTTGTAGATCACGAGCGGAAGCTAGCCAAGGGGATGGTGATGATGGAGTCGTACTCGAACGTGATTCGGATCACCGATGTCCAAGTGCTGAACGGACAGCACCTCCGCGTTCAACACACGTACGGGACGGGAGACGTCTCCTCCTTCTTGATCCAGCAAGGGGGAATGAGAGGTTGAGGAAGATTGCTCCAACGGCAGCACGACGGCGTGGTGTAGTTGGTGCAGCAGTACTCCGACAGGGCTTCGCCAAGCATATACAGAGGAGGAGAGGTGTTGGGGAGGGGAGGGGCTGCGCCTTGGCTTGTGTTAAGCTCCCATGTGCCTCCCCACTATATATAGGGGTGGAGTGGCTGGTTTCTTGCCCTCCAAGTCCATTGGGGCGTTGGCCAAGGTGGGAGGAAAGAAATCCCATCATTTCCTTCCCCACCGATTCTTATCCCCCCTTTTTAGGGATCTTGATCTTATGCCTTCGGGATATGATCTTATTACTTCTAAGAGGGGATCTTGGTGCGCCTTGACCAGGGGTGTGGGGCCTTTCCCCCACTACTCACGTTCATGTGGGCCCCCCCATGCAGGTGGGCCCCACTCCGGAACCTTCTAGAACCTTCCCGGTACAATACCGAAAAATCCCGAACATTTTCCGGTGGCCAAAATAGGACTTCCCATATATAAATCTTTACCTCCGGACCATTCCGGAACTCCTTGTGACGTCCAGGATCTCATCCGGGACTCCGAACAACATTCGGTAACCACATACAAACTTCCTTTATAACCCTAGCGTCATCGAACCTTAAGTGTGTAGACCCTACGGGTTCGGGAGACATGTAGACATGACCGAGATGTTCTCCGGTCAATAACCAATAGCGGGATCTGGATACCCATGTTGGCTCCCACATGGTTCTCGATGTTGTCATCGGATGAACCACGATGTCGAGGATTTGATCAAACCCTGTATACAATTCCCTTTGTCAATCGGTACGTTACTTGCCCGAGACTCGATCGTCGGTATCCCAATACCTTGTTCAGTCTCGTTACCGGCAAGTCACTTTACTCGTACCGTAATGCATGATCTCGTGGCCAACACTTTGGTCACCTTGAGCTCATTATGATGATGCATTACCGAGTGGGCCCAGAGATACCTCTCCGTCATACGGAGTGACAAATCCCAGTCTCGATCCGTGTCAACCCAACAGCTACTTTCGGAGATACCTGTAATGCACCTTTATAGTCACCCAGTTACGTTGTGACGTTTGATACACCCAAGGCACTCCTACGGTATCCGGGAGTTACACGATCTCATGGTCTAAGGAAGAGATACTTGACATTGGCAAAGCTCTAGCAAACGAACTAAACGACCTTTGTGCTATGCTTAGGATTGGGTCTTGTCCATCACATCATTCTCCTAATGATGTGATCCCGTTATCAACGACATCCAATGTCCATAGCCAGGAAATCATGACTATCTGTTGATCACAACGAGCTAGTCAACTAGAGGCTCACTAGGGACATAATGAGGTCTATGTATTCACACGTGTATTACGATTTCCGGATAATATAGTTATAGCATGAATAAAAGACAATTATCATGAACAATGAAATATAATAATACTTTTATTATTGCCTCTAGGGCATATTTCCAACACTCCCACCTCTGGTTGTACTGCTAGACACCGACCGAGCAGACGGAGCGGTTGTCTTCTTTACTTGCTTACGAGGCGGAGGAGAAGGACTACGACGCACCGGAGCAGCTGGAGCGGCGGCAGGTCTCTTCCGCCCTTGCTAACGAGGCGGAGAAGGAGGAGGCTGGCTGCTCGGGCGCGTCGGCGCAGGCGGAGAAGGAGGCGGAGTGCCGCCACGCGCCGGAGAAGGAGCCGGCCGAGGGCCCTGATCGTCACTCGCCGGAGCAGGAGGCGGTGGAGGAGGCGGAGTGCCCTGACTCGCCGGAGGAGGAGGAGGAGGAGGAGGAGGCGTCCAGTTCGGAAGGTTGATGAGCTCCTTCCGCCATAGGCATGGAGTCTTCAGAGCAGACCCCAGCTGAGTCTCCCCTTCACCGGTAGGGTGGTCAAGCTGGAGGTCCTCAAATCCCTCCGTTATTTCATCCACCATCACCCTAGCATATCCTTCTGGAATCGGCCGGCAGTGAAAAGTTGCGCCAGGTTCAGTAGGATAAACAGAGCCAATAGCTGCCTTGACCGTCAAATTCATCCATTGCGTCATAAGGTGGCAATTTTGAGACTCCGTGATAGCATCCACGGGATAGCTGGCAGGAGCCATCAAGGCATGCTCCGGCTGAAGCAGCTCGGTGGAAGCCACGCTGCTTCTGCGCTGAGATGGCGGGGTAGCTTCGGGGGAGGCTTCGGCAGTACGTTTGCTGCGATTTGCTTCTCATTCCTCTATCGCGTCTACCCTTGCTTGTAGCGCCTGCATTTGGGTCTGCTGCACTTTTTTCCTCCTCTCATGGGATTTGTAACCGCCTGCGTCCGGAAACCCAACTTTCCACGGAATGGAGCCCGGCGTGCCTCGTGTCCGTCCAGGGTGCTTAGGATTCCCGAGGGCCATTGTGAGCTTGTCGTTCTCTCTGTCTAGAAAGAACGTCCCTTCCTACGCTGCTTCGATATACTGCTTAAGCTTCCTGACTGGTATGTCCATTTGATCGTTCGTTCAAATGCACTTCCCTGTTACAGGGTCCAAGGTTTCGCCAGCCCCGAAGAACCAGGTCCGGCAACAGTCTGGCCAGTTAGTTGTCTCTGGTTCAATCCCTTTATCAACTAGATCATTCTCAGTCTTGGACCACTTAGGCCGGGCTACGAGGTAGCCACCTGACCCCGTGCGATGGTGAAGCTTCTTCTTTGCAGCATTTTGCTTGTTTGTCGCCGACATCTTCTTACTCTTTTCCGATGTCTTGTGGGCCACAAATGCGGGCCAGTGATCTCCGATCTTCTCATATCTGCCCTTGAATTCTGGTGTCTCATTATTTTTGACAAACTTATTCAGCTCTTTCTTCCACCTCCTGAATAGTTCTGCCATCCTCTTAAGAGAAAAAGACTTGATTAATTTCTCTTTAACTGGGTTCTCTGCATTATCCTCTGGCGGTAGGGTGAAATTTGACTTCAGCTCAGTCCAAACTTTATTTTTCTGCATATCATTGACATAAGACACCTCAGGGTCTTCTGTAGCCGTCTTAAACCATTGCTGGATGCTTATCGGGAACTTGTCCCTAACCAGAACCCCGCACTGAGCAACAAATGCGCTCTTTGTCCGGAGGGGTTCAATCGGTTGGCCGTCGGGCGCGATTGCTATGATCTCAAACTTTTCATCCGAGCTCAACTTTTTCTTCGGGCCTCGTCTCTTTACCGAAGTTGTGCTCGATCCGGAGGGCTAGAAAAAAGAACAAAGACTTAATTAATATGTGTACATACCGAAACAATGAATGCATCAATCAGCTAGTCAGCACAGGCTTAACTAATATATATACCTGGCCGGACTCGGTTCGGTCACCGGAGCCGTCATCACGGTCTCCTTCTTGCACCGGCATTGGGTCACCAGAGCCGTCCTCATGTTCTTCTTCTTGCACCGGCATTAGGTCACCGTAGCCAGCTTGTTCACCCTCTCCTTCCAGACCATCTGTTTCGTTGAGAAACAACAAGACGGCACCACTTCCTTCTGTGATTATGTCCCTCAACAACGCTTCTTTTGCTTCGTCTAGGGCGGTGTCCATAGTTTCTACAAATATTTACAACATGGCAATTATTATTCGAACATGACAGATGGATATATTAGTGCCAAACGTAGAACTAGCTACCTAATCATAGTAAGCTATCGGGAAGGGGTATATATTGACAACGACGACAGTACATCTATGTCCCTCGATGACCCTCGTTCCCGATAAAAAAAGAGGAAGAAGAAGAAAAAAAAGAGGAGAAGAAAGAATAGAGGAGAAGAACTCCTCTATTCTTTCTTCTCCTCTTTTTTTCTTCTTCCTCTTCTTTTTTTATCCTCTTCTTCCTCTCATGTTCGAGAGGATCGCCGAGGGGTCGGGAGGTTGCCTAGTGTCAAAGGATTCAACAAAACCATGTCTTCATCATTAGGAGAAAGTAACATGTGCATGATGGTACGAAGCTCTTCAAAGTTGTTCTGGAACGGAGTCCCGGATAGGATAATTCGCTTTTTGGTACAAAGTTCAGCAAGAGCCTTCCGAATATCGCTATTGGAAGGCCTTTGCTAAATTCGTACCAAAAGGCGGATTATCCTATCCGGGACTCCATTCCAGAACAACTTTGCAGAACTTCGTACCAACATGCCCTGGTTACTTCGGCTAATGATGAAGGCATGGATTTCTTCAATACTTTGACACTAGGAAACCTCTCTCGACCCCTCGGCGATCCTCGACCCCTCGAACCCTCGACGACCCTGGAACCCTCGACCCCTCGGCGATCCTCTTCTTCCTCTCATGTTCGAGAGGATCGCCGAGGGGTCGGGAGGTTGCGTAGTGTCAAAGGATTCAACAAAACCATGTCTTCATCATTAGGCGAAAGTAACATGTGCATGATGGTACGAAGGCTCTTCAAAGTGTTCTGGAACGGAGTTCCAGATAGGATAATTCGCTTTTTTGGTACAAAAGTTCAGCAAGAGCCTTCCGAATATCGCTATTTGGAAGGCCTTTGCTGAATTCGTACCAAAAGGCGGATTATCCTATCCGGGACTCCATTCCAGAACAACTTTGCAGAACTTCGTACCAATATGCCCTGGTTACTTTTCCGTGTAATGATGAAGGCATGGATTCTTCAATTACTTTGACAACTAGGAAACCTCTCTCGAGGCCTCTCGGCGATCCTCAGACACCCCTCGGTTCCCGAAAAATTAAGAGGAATGAAGAAGAAGAAAGAAGAAGAAGAAGAAGAAGAAGAAGAAGAAGAAGAAGAAGAAGAAGAAGAAGAAGAAGAAGAAGAAGAAGAAGAAGAAGAAGAAGAAGAAGAAGAAGAAGAAGAAGAAAGAAGAAGAAGAGGAGAAGAAGAAAGGAATAGCTAGAGGAGAAGATCGAAGAAAAAAAAAGAGGAGCTGAAGAAAGGAATAGTGGAGAACAAGAGAAAATAGAATATATTCTATTTTCTCTTCTTCTCCACTATTCCTTTCTTCTTCTCCTCTTCTTTTTCTTCTTTTTTCTTCTTCTTATTTATTTCTCCTCTTCTTCCTCTCCTCTTCTTCTTCTTATTTAGTTCTCTCGACCCCTCGTCCCTCTCTCATGTTGTCGGGGAGGGGGTATATCGACCTCCGCTCATGTTGAAATTATCAGGGAGGGGGTATATCGACCCCCACCCCCCTCATCATGCATATATAGCTACCACATACATATATACATTGAAAAAATTTACATATATGCAACAAAAACATTAATACATATATGAACAAAAAATACATATATGAACAAAAACATGCTGTGAACAAAAACATTAATGTAATAAATCTAATAAGAAATCAATCTAATAAAAAACATGCTCTGAACTTACATATAGCCACATACATACAAATATACATTATATATATGAACAAAAAATTAATCTAATACAAAATCAAAACAGAGCCGGACCGGCGCGACGGCTCACAGCGTGGGCGTTTGGCGATAGCGGCGGCGGGGGAGGCAAGGGCGCCGGTGGGCGGGGGCAGGCCGCGGGAAGGGGCTAGGGCACGGGGCAGGGGCCGGCGCGGCGACGACGTGGTCGGCGGCAGGGGCGGTGCGACAACGGCACCGGAGGCAGGGGCGGCGCGGCGACGGCGTCGGAGGTAGGGGCGGCGCGGCGACGGCGTCGGAGGCAGGGGCGATGATGGCGACAGCGACGAGGAGCAGCGCTGGGGCGTCGGGCACGAACTGACGGTGAAGTTGTGAAATTTTCACAAGTCCAGCTTATATACCGACAGCATTGGTCCCGGTTGGTGTTACGACCCGGGACGAATGCCCCCCTTTAGTCCCGGTTGGTGCCACCAACCGGGACCAATGGCCTCTTTTCAGCAGCCCAAAGGGCGGGAAGCGGCGGCCTTTAGTCCCAGTTGGTGCCACCAACTGGGACCAAAGGCCTGTGCTGCCCCGGACCCAAATATTTAGTCCCACCTCGCTAGTTGAGAGGGAGGCGCACCTGTTTATAAGGTGCGGTGCGCCTTCCCTCTCGAGCTCCTCTCTAAAGAAGGCTTTTGGGCCTAACACTACAATCTGTGACTGTGGGCCTACTGGGCCTCCCGCGGGCCTGAATCATGGCCCATGGTAGGGTTTCTAGTCGTATTCAGGCCATGGGGGCCCAGTAGGTGGCACTTTTTTGTTTTTTTGTTTTTATTTTTTGTTTCTACTTAGAACTAAATACTTATAGTTTTGTAGTGATTTCTTTTTATTTTAGGTCACAAAAATTATAAACTTTCTATCAGTGCCATTAGTTTTAAAATTTGAATAGTTTAAATTTGATTTTTTAAAAATTTGTGTGAATCACTAGTTTATGAATAACTTTACTATAAAAATTGATTTTTGAGTCAATCTTTTTCCTGCTATTTAATATTACTGTGTTTTATCATTACACTCAATTTGGTAATTTTAGTTAGTCATAACAAATATTATAGGGGTGAGCCCTATTTTTTCCAGTTTTTTTGTTTTGTTTTCTGCATTATTTATTTCCTTTTATTTTTTGCTTTATTTTTTAATTCTTTTTGCTTTTAGTTTTAGAGAAATTATAAACTTTCTGTTAGTGCCATTAGTTTTCAAATTTGAAAACACTTTTTTAGTTTTTTGTTTTCTTTGTTGCTTTATTTATTTTATTTTGTTTCTACTTACAACAAAATACTTATTGCTGCTATTTTTATTTTTTTTCCAGTTTTTTGTTTTGTTTTCTGTATTATTTATTTTATTTTATTTTTTGCTTTATTTTTTAATTCTTTTGCTTTTAGGTGAGCAAAATTATAAACTTTCTGTTAGTGCCATTAGTTTTAGAAAAAATATAAACTTTCTGTTAGTGCCATTAGTTTTCAAATTTGAATAGTTAAAATTTGAACATAGATGCACCTATAGAGAAAATTTGACCTAAATTCATAGTTTTCAAATTGACTCTGAAAAAGTTGGCATAGCATACTCATCTGTTACAAATTTGGCATGGTATCATCATAATAGTTGCGGGAGAAAGTCTTCACTTTTTCTTCGCTTGTGTCATTTGCTTATTGCGCCGTAACCATGGATAATCTTCATTGTTTATCAGGATGCTTGGGTCAGCCTTGACATTGAAGGGAGGAATTTCATGAAACTTTTCATAATCTTCAGACATGTCTGTCTTGCCGTCCACTCCCAGGATGTCCCTTTTTCCTGAAAGAACTATGTGGCGCTTTGGCTCATCGTATGATGTATTCGCTTCCTTATCTTTTCTTTTTCTCGGTTTGGTAGACATGTCCTTCACATAGATAACCTGTGCCACATCATTGGCTAGGACGAACGGTTCGTCAGTGTACCCAAGATTTTTCAGATCCACTGTTGTCATTCCGTACTATGGGTCTACCTGTACCCCGCTGCCTAACAGATTGACCCATTTGCACTTAAACAAAGGGACCTTAAAATTAGGTCCGTAGTCAAGTTCCCATATGTCCACTATGTAACCATAATATGTATCCTTTCCGCTCTCGGTTGCTGCATCAAAGCGGACACCGCTGTTTTGGTTGGTGCTCTTTTGATCTTGGGCGATCGTGTAAAATGTATTCGCATTTATCTCGTATCCTTTGTAAGTCAATACAGTCAAAGATGGTCCCCTGGACAACAAGTACAACTCATCACAAACAGTGTTGTCACCTCTGAGACGTGTTTCCAACCAACTGCTGGAAGTCCTGATGTGTTCACAAGTAATCCAGTCGTCGCACTGCTCCGTGTGTTTGAAGCGCAGACTGTTCTTGTGTTCATCGACATACGGGGTCACCAAGGTAGAGTTCTGTAGAACTGTGTAGTGTGCTTGAGACCAAGAATATCCGTCCCTGCATATTATTGAGTCTCTTCCAAGAGTGCCTTTTCCAGTCAGTCTCCCCTCATACCGCGATTTAGGGAGACCTATCTTGTTAAGGCCAGGAATGAAGTCAACACAAAACCCGATAACATCCTCTGTTTGATGGCCCATGGAGATGCTTCCTTCTGGCCTAGAGAGATTACGGACATATTTCTTTAGGACTCCCATGAACCTCTCAAAGGGGAACATATTGTGTAGAAATACGGGCCCCAGGATGACAATCTCGTCGACTAGATGAACTAGGACGTGCGTCATGATATTGAAGAAGGATGGTGGGAACACCAGCTCGAAACTGACAAGACATTGCACCACATCACTCCTTAGCCTTGGTACGATTTCTGGATCGATCACCTTCTGAGAGATTGCATTGAGGAATGCACATAGCTTCACAATGGCTAATCGGACGTTTTCCGGTAGAAGCCCCCTCAATGCAACCGAAAGCAGTTGCGTCATAATCACGTGGCAGTCATGAGACTTTAGGTTCTGAAACTTTTTCTCTGGCATATTTATTATTCCCTTTATATTCGACGAGAAGCCAGTGGTGACCTTCATACTGAGCAGGCATTCAAAGAAGATTTCTTTCTCTTCTTTCGTAAGAGCGTAGCTGGCAGGACCTTTATACTGCTTCAGAGGCATGCTGTCTTTTTCGTGCAAACGTTGCAGGTCCTCCCGTGCCTCAGGTGTATCTTTTGTCTTCCCATACACGCCCAAGAAGCCTAGCAGGTTCACGCAAAGGTTCTTTGTCACGTGCATCACGTCGATTGAGGAGCGTACCTCTAGGTCTTTCCAGTAGGGTAGGTCCCAAAATATAGATTTATTCTTCCACATGGGTGCGTGTCCCTCAGCGTCATTCGGAACAGCTAGTCCACCGGGACCCTTTCCAAAGATTACGTAGTGTAAATCATTGACCATAGCAAGCACGTGATCACCGGTGCGCATGGCGGGCTTCTTCCGGTGATCTGCCTCGCCTTTGAAATGCTTGCCTTTCTTTCGACATTGATGGTTGGTCGGAAGAAATCGACGATGGCCCAGGTACACATTCTTCCTGCATTTGTCCAGGTATATACTTTCAGTGTCATCTAAACAGTGCGTGCATGCGTGGTATCCTTTGTTTGTCTATCCTGAAAGGTTACTGAGAGCGGGCCAATCGTTGATGGTCACGAACAGCAACGCCATAAGGTTAAATTCCTCCTGTCTATGCTCATCCCACGTACGTACACCATTTTCATTCCACAGCTGTAAAAGTTCTTCAACTAATGTCCTTAGGTACACATCAATGTCGTTGCCGGGTTGCTTAGGGCCTTGGATGAGAACAGGCATCATAATGAACTTCCGCTTCATGCACATCGAAGGAGGAAGGTTATACATACATAGAGCCACGGGCCAGGTGCTGTGATTGTTGGAAATATGCCCTAGAGGCAATAATAAAAGCATTATTATTATATTTCCTTGTTCATGATAATTGTGTTATCCGGAAATCGTAATACATGTGTGAATAATAGACACCAACATGTCCCTAGTAAGCCTCTAGTTGACTAGCTC
The DNA here is from genome assembly GCF_018294505.1 of Triticum aestivum. NCBI lineage: Eukaryota > Viridiplantae > Streptophyta > Magnoliopsida > Poales > Poaceae > Triticum > Triticum aestivum. Next base: position 708,363,778 of record NC_057800.1, read on the forward strand.
ATTGATCAATAGATAGTCATGGTTTCCTGACTATGGACATTGCATGTCATTGATAACAAGATCACATCATTAGGAGAATGATGTGATGGACAAGACCCAATCCTAAACATAGCACAAGATCGTATAGTTCGTTTGCTAGGTTTTCCCAATGTCAAGTATCCTTTCCTTAGACCATGAGATCGTGTAACTCCCGGATACCGTAGGAGTGCTTTGGGTATACCAAATGTCCCAACGTAACTGGGTGACTATAAAGGTAGACTACGGGTATCTCCGAAAGTGTCTGTTGGGTTGACACGGATCAAGACTGGGATTTGTCACTCCGTATGACGGAGAGGTATCACTGGACCCACTCGGTAATGCATCATCATTATGAGCTCAAAGTGACCGAGTGTCTGGTCACGGGATCATGCATTACGGTACGAGTAAAGTGACTTGCCGGTAACGAGATTGAACGAGGTATTGGGATACCAACGATCGAATCTCGGGCAAGTAACATACCGACTGGCAAAGGGAATTGAATATGGGGTTGCTTGAATCCTCGACATCGTGGTTCATCTGATGAGATCATCGAGTAGCATGTGGGAGCTAACATGGGTATCCAGATCCTGCTGTTGGTTATTGACCGGAGAGCCGTCTCGGTCATGTCTACATGTCTCCCGAACCCGTAGGGTCTACACACTTAAGGTTCGGTGACGCTAGGGTTGTAGGGATATGTATATGCAGTAACCCGAATGTTGTTCGGAGTCCCGGATGAGATCCCGGACGTCACGAGGAGTTTCGAAATGGTCCGTAGGTAAAGAATTATATATAGTAAGTGCTATTTCGGCCATCGGGACAAGTTTCGGGGTCACCGGTATCGTACTGGGACCACCGGAGGGGTCCCGGGGGTCCACCGGGTGGGGCCACCTATCCCGGAGGGCCCCATGGCCTGAAGTGGGAAGGGATCCAGCCCAAAGTGTGCTGGGGCGCCACTTCCCCCTAGGGCCCATGCGCCTAGGGTGGGGAAATCCTAAGGGGGGCGCCCCCGTGCTTGGGGGGCAAGCCCCCCACCCCTTGGCCGCCGCCCCCCTAGGAGATTGCATCTCCTAGGGCTGGCGCCCCCCTAGGCCCCCTATATATAGTGGGGGGGAGGGAGGGTCTCTCACCTTTGCCTTTGGTGCCTCCCTCTCCCTCTCCAACACCTCCTCCTCCTCCATAGAGCTTGGCGAAGCCCTGCCGGAGTACTGCAGCTTCATCACCACCACGCCGTCGTGCTGCTGCTGGAGCCATCTTCCTCAACCTCTCCTTTCCCCTTGCTGGATCAAGAAGAAGGAGATGTCACGCTGACTGTACGTGTGTTGAACGCGGAGGTGCCGTCCGTTCGGCGCTAGGATCTCCGGTGATTTGGATCACGTCGAGTACCACTTCCTCATCCCCGTTCTTTGAACGCTTCCGCGCGTGATCTACGAAGGTATGTAGATGCAATCCAATCACTCGTTTCTAGATGAACTCATAGATGGATCTTGGTGAAACCGTAGGAAATTTTTTGTTTTCTGCAACGTTCCCCAATAGTGGCATCATGAGCTAGGTCTATGCGTAGTTCTTCTTGCGCGAGTAGAACACAATTTGTTGTGGGCGTAGATGTTGTCAACTTTCTTGCCGCTACTAGTCTTATCTTGCTTCAACGGTATTGTGGGATGAAGCGGCCCGGACCAACCTTACACGTACGCTTACGTGAGACCGGTTCCACCGACTAACATGCACTAGTTGCATAAGGTGGCTGGCGGGTGTCTGTCTCTCCCACTTTAGTTGGAGCGGATTTGATGAAAAGGGTCCTTATGAAGGGTAAATAGAAGTTGACAAATCACGTTGTGTCTTTCACGTAGGTAAGAAAACGTTCTTGCTAGAACCCTAAAGCAGCCACGTAAAACTTGCAACAACAATTAGAGGACGTCTAACTTGTTTTTGCAGCAAGTGTTTTTGTGATGTGATATGGCCAAAGTTGTGATGAATGATGAATGATATATATGTGATGTATGAGATGTTCATGCTATTGTAATAGGAATCATGACTTGCATGTCGATGAGTATGACAACCGGCAGGAGCCATAGGAGTTGTCTTTATTTTTTGTATGACCTGCGTGTCATTGAGAAACTCCATGTAAATTACTTTACTTTATTGCTAAACGCGTTAGCCATAGTAGTAGAAGTAATAGTTGGCGAGCAACTTCATGGAGACACGATGATGGAGATCATGATGATGGAGATCATGGTGTCATGCCGGTGACAGGATGATCATGGAGCCCCAAGATGGAGATCAAAGGAGCTATATGATGTTGGCCATATCATGTCACTATTATTATTTGATTGCATGTGATGTTTATCATGTTTTATACATCTTGTTTACATAGAACGACGTTAGTAAATAAGATGATCCCTCATAATAATTTCAAGAAAGTGTTCCCCCTAACTGTGCACCGTTGCGACAGTTCGTTGTTTCGAAGCACCACGTGATGATCGGGTGTTAGATTCCAACGTTCACATACAACGGGTGTAAGACAGATTTACACATGCAAACACTTAGGTTGACTTGACGAGCCTAGCATGTACAGACATGGCCTCGGAACACAGAAGACCGAAAGGTCGAGCATGAGTCGTATAGAAGATACGATCAACATGAAGATGTTCACCGATGTTGACTAGTCCGTCTCACGTGATGATCGGACACGGCCTAGTTAACTCGGATCATGTTATACTTAGATAACTAGAGGGATGTCTATCTAAGTGGGAGTTCATTGAATAATTTGATTAGATGAACTTAATTATCATGAACTTAGTCTAAAATCTTTACAATATGTCTTGTAGATCAAATGGCCAACGTTGTCCTCAACTTCAACGCGTTCCTAGAGAAAACCAAGTTGAAAGACGATGGCAGCAACTATACGGACTGGGTCCGGAATGTAAGGATCATCCTCATAGCTGCCAAGAAAGAATATGTCCTACAAGCACCACTAGGTGACGCACCCGTCCCACAGAACCAAGACGTTATGAACGCTTGGCAGACACGTGCTGATGACTACTCCCTCGTTCAGTGCGGCATGCTTTACAGCTTAGAGCCGGGGATCCAAAAGCGTTTTGAGAGACATGGAGCATATGAGATGTTCGAAGAGCTGAAAATGGTTTTTCAAGCTCATGCCCGGGTCGAGAGATATGAAGTCTCCGACAAATTCTTCAGCTGTAAGATGGAGGAAAATAGTTCTATCAGTGAACACATACTCACTATGTCTGGGTTACATAACCGCTTGACTCAGCTGGGAGTTAATCTCCCGGATGATGCGGTCATTGACAGAATCCTCCAGTCGCTTCCACCAAGCTACAAGAGCTTTGTGATGAACTTCAATATGCAGGGGATGGAAAAGACCATTCCTGAGTTATTTCAATGCTGAAATCAGCAGAGGTAGAAGTCAAGAAGGAACATCAAGTGTTGATGGTGAATAAAACCACTAAGTTCAAGAAGGGCAAGGGTAAAAGAACTTCAAGAAGGACGGCAAGGGAGTTGCCGCGCCCGGCAAGCAAGCTGCCGGGAAGAAGCCAAAGAATGGACCCAAGCCCGAGACTGAGTGCTTTTATTGCAAGGGAAGTGGTCACTGGAAGCGGAACTGCCCCAAATACTTAGCGGACAAGAAGGCCGGCAAAACAAAAGGTATATGTGATATACATGTAATTGATGTGTACCTTACCAGTACTCGTAGTAGCTCCTGGGTATTTGATACCGGTGCAGTTGCTCACATTTGTAACTCAAAGCAGGAGCTGCGGAATAAGCGGAGACTGGCAAAGGACGAGGTGACGATGCGCGTCGGGAATGGTTCCAAGGTCAATGTGATCACCGTCGGCACGCTACCTCTACATTTACCTTCGGGATTAGTTTTAAACCTTAATAATTGTTATTTAGTGCCAGCTTTGAGCATGAACATTGTATCGGGATCTCGTTTAATTCGAGATGGCTACTCATTTAAATCCGAGAATAATGGTTGTTCTATTTATATGAGAGATATGTTTTATGGTCATGCTCCAATGGTGAATGGTTTATTCTTAATGAATCTCGAGCGTAATGCTACACATGTTCATAGTGTGAATACAAAAAGATGTAAGGTTGATAATGATAGTCCCACATACTTGTGGCACTGCCGCCTTGGTCACATAGGTGTCAAACGCATGAAGAAGCTCCATGTAGATGGACTTTTAGAGTCTCTTGATTATGAATCATTTGACACGTGCGAACCATGCCTCATGGGTAAAATGACCAAGACTCCGTTCTCAGGAACAATGGAGCGAGCAACCAACTTATTGGAAATCATACATACTGATGTGTGCGGTCCAATGAGTGTTGAGGCTCGCGGTGGCTATCGTTACGTTCTCACCCTCACTGATGACTTGAGTAGATATGGGTATGTCTACTTAATGAAACACAAGTCTGAAACCTTTGAAAAGTTCAAGGAATTTCAGAGTGAGGTTGAGAATCAACGTGACAGAAAAATAAAGTTTTTGCGATCAGATCGTGGAGGAGAATACTTGAGTCACGAATTTGGCACACACTTAAGAAAATGTGGAATAGTTTCACAACTCACGCCGCCTGGAACACCTCAGCGTAATGGTGTGTCCGAACGTCGTAATCGACACTCTATTAGATATGGTGCGATCTATGATGTCTCTTACCGATTTACCGCTATCTTTTGGGGCTATGCTTTAGAGACTGCCGCATTCACTTTAAATAGGGCTCCGTCGAAATCCGTTGAGACGACACCGTATGAATTATGGTTTGGGAAGAAACCTAAGCTGTCGTTTCTAAAAGTTTGGGGATGCGATGCTTATGTCAAGAAACTTCAACCTAAAAAGCTCGAACCCAAGTCGGAAAAATGCGTCTTCATAGGATACCCTAAAGAAACTATTGGGTATACCTTCTACCTCAGATCCGAAGGCAAGATCTTTGTTGCCAAGAATGGATCCTTTCTAGAGAAAGAGTTTCTCTCGAAAGAAGTAAGTGGGAGGAAAGTAGAACTTGATGAAGTATTACCTCTTGAACCGGAAAATGGCACAACTCAAGAAAATGTTCCTGAGGTGCCTGCACCGACTAGAGAGGAAGTTAATGATGATCATGAAACTTCAGATCAAGGTGCTACTGAACTTCGTAGGTCCACAAGGACACGTTCCGCACCAGAATGGTACGGCAACCCTGTCTTGGAAATCATGTTGTTAGACAACGGTGAACCTTCGAACTATGAAGAAGCGATGGCGGGCCCGGATTCCGACAAATGGCTAGAAGCCATGAAATCCGAGATAGGATCCATGTATGAAAACGAAGTATGGACTTTGACTGACTTGCCTGTTGAGCGGCGAGCCATAGAAAATAAATGGATCTTTAAGAAGAAGACAGACGCGGATGGTAATGTGACCATCTATAAAGCTCGGCTTGTCGCTAAGGGTTATCGACAAGTTCAAGGGGTTGACTACGATGAGACTTTCTCACCGGTAGCGAAGCTAAAGTCCGTCTGAATTATGTTAGCAATTGCCGCATTCTATGATTATGAGATATGGCAAATGGACGTCAAAACGGCATTCCTTAATGGTTTCCTTAAGGAAGAATTGTATATGATGCAGCCGGAAGGTTTTGTCGATCCTAAGAATGCTGACAAGGTGTGCAAGCTCCAACGCTCGATTTATGGGCTGGTGCAAGCATCTCGGAGTTGGAACATTCGCTTTGATGAGATGATCAAAGCGTTTGGGTTTACGCAGACTTATGGAGAAGCCTGCGTTTACAAGAAAGTGAGTGGGAGCTCTGTAGCATTTCTCATATTATATGTAGATGACATACTTTTGATGGGAAATGATATAGAACTCTTGGACAGCATTAAGGCCTACTTGAATAAGAGTTTTTCAATGAAGGACCTTGGAGAAGCTGCATATATATTAGGCATCAAGATCTATAGAGATAGATCAAGACGCCTCATAGGTCTTTCACAAAGCACATACCTTGATAAGATATTGAAGAAGTTCAATATGGATCAGTCTAAGAAGGGGTTCTTACCTGTGTTACAAGGTATGAAATTGAGCTCAGCTCAATGTCCGACCACGGCAGAAGATATAGAAGAGATGAGTGTCATCCCCTATGCCTCAGCCATAGGTTCTATTATGTATGCCATGCTGTGTACCAGACCTGATGTAAACCTTGCCGTAAGTTTGGTAGGAAGGTACCAAAGTAATCCCGGCAAGGAACACTGGACAGCGGTCAAGAATATCCTGAAGTACCTGAAAAGGACTAAGGAAATGTTTCTCGTTTATGGAGGTGACGAAGAGCTCGTCGTAAAGGGTTACGTCGACGCTAGCTTCGACACAGATCTGGATGACTCTAAGTCACAAACCGGATACGTGTATATTTTGAATGGTGGGGCAGTAAGCTGGTGCAGTTGCAAGCAGAGCGTCGTGGCGGGATCTACATGTGAAGCGGAGTACATGGCAGCCTCGGAGGCAGCACATGAAGCAATTTGGGTGAAGGAGTTCATCACCGACCTAGGAGTCATACCCAATGCGTCGGGGCCAATCAAACTCTTCTGTGACAACACTGGAGCTATTGCACTTGCCAAGGAGCCCAGGTTTCACAAGAAGACAAGGCACATCAAGCGTCGCTTCAACTCCATTCGTGAAAATGTTCAAGATGGAGACATAGATATTTGTAAAGTACATACGGACCTGAATGTAGCAGATCCGTTGACTAAACCTCTCCCTAGAGCAAAACATGATCAACACCAGAATTCCATGGGTGTTCGATTCATCACAATGTAACTAGATTATTGACTCTAGTGCAAGTGGGAGACTGTTGGAAATATGCCCTAGAGGCAATAATAAAAGCATTATTATTATATTTCCTTGTTCATGATAATTGTCTTTATTCATGCTATAATTGTGTTATCCGGAAATCGTAATACATGTGTGAATAATAGACACCAACATGTCCCTAGTAAGCCTCTAGTTGACTAGCTCGTTGATCAACAAATAGTCATGGTTTCCTGACTATGGACATTGGATGTCATTGATAACGAGATCACATCATTAGGAGAATGATGTGATGGACAAGACCCAATCCTAAACATAGCACAAGATCGTATAGTTCGTTTGCTAGGTTTTCCCAATGTCAAGTATCCTTTTCCTTAGACCATGAGATCGTGTAACTCCCGGATACCGTAGGAGTGCTTTGGGTATACCAAACGTCACAACATAACTGGGTGACTATAAAGGTATACTACGGGTATCTCCGAAAGTGTCTGTTGGGTTGACACGGATCAAGACTGGGATTTGTCACTCCATATGACGGAGAGGTATCACTGGGCCCACTCGGTAATACATCATCATTATGAGCTCAAAGTGACCAAGTGTCTGCTCACGTGATCATGCATTACGGTACGAGTAAAGTGACTTGCCGGTAACGAGATTGAACGAGGTATTGGGATACCGATGATCGAATCTCGGGCAAGTAACATACCGACTGGCAAAGGGAATTGAATACGGGGTTGCTTGAATCCTCGACATCGTGGTTCATCTGATGAGATCATCGAGTAGCATGTGGGAGCTAACATGGGTATCCAGATCCCGCTGTTGGTTATTTACCGGAGAGCCGTCTCGATCATGTCTACATGTCTCCCGAACCCGTAGGGTCTACACACTTAAGGTTCGGTGACGCTAGGGTTGTAGGGATATGTATATGCAGTAACCCGAATGTTGTTCGGAGTCCCGGATGAGATCCTGGACGTCACGAGGAGTTTCGGAATGGTCCGGAGGTAAAGAATTATATATAGGAAGTGCTATTTCGGCCATCGGGACAAGTTTCGGGGTCACCGGTATCGTACTGGGACCACCGGAGGGGTCCCGGGGGTCCATCGGGTGGGGCCACCTATCCCGGAGGGCCCCATGGGCTGAAGTGGGAAGGGATCCAGCCCAAAGTGGGCTGGGGCGCCACTTCCCCCTAGGGCCCATGGGCCTAGGGTGGGGAAACCCTAAGGAGGGCGCCCCCTTGCTTGGGGGGCAAGCCTCCCACCCCTTGGCCGCCGCCCCCCCTAGGAGATTGCATCTCCTAGGGCCGGCGCCCCCTAGGCCCCCTATATATAGTGGGGGAGGGAGGGTCTCTCACCTATGCCTTTGGTGCCTCCCTCTCCCTCTCCAACACCTCCTCCTCCTCCATAGAGCTTGGCGAAGCCCTGCCGGAGTACTGCAGCTCCATCACCACCACGCCGTCGTGCTACTGCTGGAGCCATCTTCCTCAACCTCTCCTTTCCCCTTGCTGGATCAAGAAGAAGGAGACATCACGCTGACCGTACGTGTGTTGAACGCGGAGGTGCCGTCCGTTCGGCGCTAGGATCTCCGGTGATTTGGATCACGTCGAGTACGACTTCCTCATCCATGTTATTTGAACGCTTCTGCACGTGATCTACAAAGGTATGTAGATGCAATCCAATCACTCGTTGCTAGATGAACTCATAGATGGATCTTGGTGAAACTGTAGGAAATTTTTTGTTTTCTACAACGTTCCCCAACAGTGATTGCTGCTCTGCTCCCCGAAAGGATTAATGCCATCTGCGCTTAAAGCAAACCATACATTCCTTGGGTCCTTTGCAAACTCATCCCAGTACTTTCTCTCGATTTTTCTCCACTGCGACCCGTCAGCGGGTGCTCTCAACTTCCCATCTTTCTTTCGGTTCTCACTGTGCCATCGCATCAACTTGGCATGCTCTTCGTTTTTGAACAGACGTTTCAACCATGGTATTGTAGGAGCATACCACATCACCTTCGCAGGAACCCTCTTCCTGGGGGGCTAGCCGTCAACATAACCAGGGTCATCTCGTCTGATCTTATACCGCAATGCACCGCATACCGGGCATGCGTTCAGATCCTTGTATATGCACCGCGGTAGAGGATGCAGTCATTAGGGCATGCATGTATCTTCTCCACCTCCAATCCTAGAGGGCATACGACCTTCTTTGCTGCGTATGTACTGTCGGGCAATTCGTTATCCTTTGGAAGCTTCTTCTTCAATATTTTCAGTAGCTTCTCAAATCCTTTGTCAGCCACAGCATTCTCTGCCTTCCAATGCAGCAATTCCAGTACGGTACCGAGCTTTGTGTTGCCATCTTCGCAATTGGGGTATAACCCTTTTTTGTGATCCTCTAACATGCGATCGAACTTCAGCTTCTCCTTTTGACTAATGCATTGCGTCCTTGCATCGACAATGACCCGGCAGAGATCATCATCATCGGGCACATCGTCTGGTTCCTCTTGATCTTCAGCAGCTTCACCCATGGCAGCATCATTGGGCACATCGTCTGGTTCCTCTTGATCTTCACCAGCTCCCCCCGTTGCAGCATCACCGTATTCAGGGGGCACATAGTTGTCATCGTACTCTTCTTCTTCGCCGTCATCCATCATAACCCCTATTTCTCCGTGCCTCGTCCAAACATTATAGTGTGGCATGAAACCCTTGTAAAGCAGGTGGGAGTGAAGGATTTTCCGGTTAGAGTAAGACCTCGTATTCCCACATTCAGTGCATGGACAACACATAAAACCATTCTGCTTGTTTGCCTCAGCCGCATCGAGAAACTCATGCACGCCCTTAATGTACTCGCGGGTGTGTCTGTCACCGTACATCCATTGCCGGTTCATCTGCTTGCATTATATATAATTAAGTGTCCAAATTAATAGAAGTTCATCATCACATTAAAACCAAAGTGCATACATAGTTCTCATCTAACAACATATAGCTCTCCAGAGCATCTAATTAATTAAACCATACATTGAAACTATGTAAAACATTTCAATGCGAAAACAAATGCGATCATAATCGCAACCAAGGTAACAATTGATCCAACGGCATAATGATACCAAGCCTCAGTATGAATGGCATATTTTCTAATCTTTCTAATCTTCAAGCGCATTGCATCCATCTTGATCTTGTGATCATCGACGACATCCGCAACATGCAACTCCAATATCATCTTCTCTTCCTCAAATTTTTTTATTTTTTCCTTCAACAAATTGTTTTCTTCTTCAACTAAATTTAACCTCTCGACAATAGGGTCGGTTGGCATTTCCGATTCACATACATCCTAGATAAATAAAATCTATGTCACGTTGGTCGGCATAATTTTCATAAACAATAAATGAACCAATAGTTATAAATATAATATGCATACCACATCCGAATCATAGACAGGACGAGGGCCGACGGGGGCGGATACCAAAACCATCGCACTATATAAGATGCAATAATAAATGTAAGAAAATGATACAAGTATCTATCTAAACATACAAGTAAGAAAATTTTTCCTTTCAGAAAGAAGATAAGAACAAGAGGCTCACCACGGTGGTGTCGGTGATGAGATCGGCGCGGGTGATCGACGGCGGTGAAGACGGGGACGGGGCATGACAGACCGCTAAATCTAGACAAATCTCGAGGAAAATGGAGCTTGGAGGTCGAGCTTCGAGAGGAGAAAGATTAAGTAGTGTGGCTCGGGCATTCCATCGAACACCTCATGTGCATAGGAGGTGAGCTAGAGCACCACAAAGCCCTCTCCCCCTCGGCCGGAAAAAACAGAGCACTTTGCTTTGCTCTTGCGCGAGGGGGTATATATAGGCACTTCATTGGTCCCGATTGGTGGCATGAACCGGGACTAAAGGTGAGCCTTTGGTCCTGGTTCAAGCCACCAACCGGGACCAATAGTGGTGGGCCAGGAGCGAGGCCCATTGGTCCCGGTTCATCCCACCAACCGGGACCAAAAGGTCCAGATGAACCGGGACCAATGGCCAACGTGGCCCGGCCGGCCCCCTGGGCTCACGAACCGGGACCAATGCCTACATTGGTCCCGGTTCTAGACTGAACCGGGACTAATGGGCTGACCCGGCCTGGACCAAAGCCCTGTTTTCTACTAGTGTCGTCAAGTCCGTGATCACATCCGGGACTCCGAACAACCTTCGGTACATCAAAATATATAAACTCATAATGAAACTGTCATCGTAATGTTAAGCGTGCAGACCCTACGGGTTCGAGAACAATGTAGACATGACCGAGACACGTCTCCGGTCAATAACCAATAGCGGAACCTGGATGCTCATATTGGCTCCTACATATTCTACGAAGATCTTTATCGGTCAGACCGCATAACAACATACGTTTGTTCCCTTTGTCATCGGTATGTTACTTGCCCGAGATTCGATCGTCGGTATCTCAATACCTAGTTCAATCTCATTAACGTCAAGTCTCTTTACTCGTTTCGTAATACATCATCCCGCAACTAACTCATTAGTTGCAATGCTTGCAAGGCTTAAGTGATGTGCATTACCGAGAGGGCCTAGAGATACCTCTCCGACAATCGGAGTGACAAATCCTAATCTCGAAATACGCCAACCCAACAAGTACCTTCGGGGACACCTATAGAGCACCTTTATAATCACCCAGTTACGTTGTGACGTTTGGTAGCACACAAAGTGTTCCTCTGGTAAACGGGAGTTGCATAATCTCATAGTCATAGGAGCATGTATAAGTTACGAAGAAAGCAATAGCAACAAACTAAACGATCAAGTGCTAAGCTAATGGAATGGGTCAAGTCAATCACATCATTCTCCTAATGATGTGATCCTGTTAATCAAATGACAACTCATGTCTATGGCGAGGAAACAGAACCATCTTCGATCAACGAGCTAGTCAAGTAGAGGCATACTAGTGACACTCTGTTTGTTTATGTATTCACACATGTATTATGTTTCCGGTTAATACAATTCTAGCATGAATAATAAATAATAAGGAAATAAGTAGAGGCATATTTCCTTCAGTCTCCCACTTGCACTAGAGTCAATAATCTAGTTCACATCGCCATGTGATTTAATACCAATAGTTCACATCACCATGTGATGAACACCCATAGTTCACATCGACATGTGACCAACACTCAAAGGGTTTACTAGAGTCAATAATCTAGTTCACATCGCTATGTGATTAACACCCAAAGAGTACTAAGGTGTGATCATGTTTTGCTTGTGAGAGAAGTTTAGTCAACGGGTCTGCCACATTCAGATCCGTAAGTATTTTGCAAATTTCTATGTCAACAATGCTCTGCACGAAGCTACTCTAGCTAATTGCTCCCACTTTCAATATGTATCCAGATTGAGATTTAGAGTCATTTGGATCAGTGAAAAAATTTGCATCGACGAAACCCTTTACGACGAACCTTTTTGTCACCTCCAAAATCGAGAAACATATCCTTATCCCAGTAAGGATAATTTGACCGCTGACTAGTGATCTACTCCTAGATGACCATTGTACTCCCTTGCCAAACTTAGGGCAGGGTATACAATAGGTCTGGTACACAGCATGGCATACTAGAACCTATGGCTGAGGCATAGGGAATGACTTTCATTTTCTCTCTATCTTCTGCCGTGGTCGGGTTTTTGAGTTTTACTCAACTTCACACCTTGTAACACAGGCAAGAACTCCTTCTTTGATTGTTCCATTTTGAACTACTTCAAAATCTTGTCAAGGTATGTACTCATTGAAAAACTTATCAAGTGTCTTGATCTATCTTTATAGATCTTGATGCTCAATATGTAAGCAGCTTCACCGAGGTCTTTCTTTGAAAAACTCCTTTCAAACATTCCTTTATGCTTTGCAGAATAATTCTACATTATCTCCGATCAACAATATGTCATTCACATATATTTATCAGAAATGTTGTAGTGCTCCCACTCACTTTCTTGTAAATACAGGCTTCACCGCAAGTCTGTATAAAACTATATTCTTTGATCAACTTATCAAAGCGTATATTCCAACTCCGAGATGCTTGCACCAGTCCATAGATGGATCGCTGGAGCTTGCATATTTTGTTAGCACCTTTAGGATTGACAAATCGTTCTAGGTTGCATCATATACAACTCTTCTTTAATAAATCCATTAAGGAATGCAGTTTTGTTTATCCATTTGCCAGATTTCATAAAATGCGGCAATTGCTAACATGATTCGGACAGACTTAAGCATAGATACGAGTGAGAAACTCTCATCGTAGTCAACACCTTGAACTTGTCGAAAACCTTTGCGACAATTCTAGCTTTGTAGATAGTAACACTACTATCACCGTTTGTATTCCTCTTGAAGATCCATTTTTTATGGCTTGCTGATCATCGCTCAAGTCAACCAAAGTCCACACTTTGTTCTCATACATGGATCCCATCTCAGATTTTATGTCCTCAAGCCATTTCGTAGAATCTGGGCTCATCATCGCTTCCTCATAGTTCATAGGCTCGTCATGGTCAAGTAACATGACCTCCAGAACAGGATTACCGTACCACTCTCGTGCGGATCTCACTCTGGTTTACCTACGAGGTTCGGTAGTAACTTGATCTGAAGTTACATGATCATCATCATTAGCTTCCTCACTAATTGGTGTAGTAGTCACAGGAACAGATTTCTGTGATGAACTACTTTCCAATAAGGGAGCATGTATAGTTACCTCATCAAGTTCTACTTTCCTCCCACTCACTTCTTTCGAGAGAAACTCCTTCTCTAGAAAGGATCCATTATCAGCAATGAATATCTTGCCTTCGGATCTGTGGTAGAAGGTGTACCCAACATTTTCTTTTGGGTATCCTATGAAGATGCACATCTCCAATTTGGGTTTGAGCTTATCAGGTTGAAACTTTTTCACATAAGCATTGCAACCTCAAACTTTAAGAAACGACAGCTTAGGTTTCTTGCAAAACCATAGTTCATACGGTGTCGTCTCAACGGATTTATACGGTGCCCTATTTAATGTGAATGTAGCTGTCTCTAATGCATAACCCCAAAACGATAGCGGTAAATCAGTAAGAGACGTCATAGATCGCACCATATCTAATAAAGTACGGTTACGACGTTCAGACACACCATTACACTGTGGTGTTCCAGGTGGCGTGAGTAGTGAAACTACTTCACAATGTTTTAACTGAAGGCCAAACTCGTAACTCAAATATTTTCCTTCTACGATCATATCATATAAACTTTTATTTTTGTTACGATGATTCTCCACTTCACTCTGAAATTCTTCGAACTTTTCAAATGTTTCAGATTTGTGTTTCATCAAGTAGATATACTCATATCTGCTCAAATCATCTGTGAAGATCAGAAAATAATGATACCTGTCGTGAGTTTCAGTATTCATCGGACCACATACATCAGTATGTATTATTTCCAACAAATCTATTGCTCGCTCCATTGTTCCAGAGAACGGAGTCTTAGTCATCTTGCCCATGAGGCACGGTTCGTAAGCATCAACTGATTCATAATCAAGTGATTCCAAAAGCCCATCAGCATGGATTTTCTTCATGCGCTTTACACCAATATGACCTAAACGGCAGTGCCACAAATAAGTTGCACTATCATCATTAACTTTGCATCTTTTTGGCTTGAATATTATGAACATGTGTATCACTACGATCGAGATCCAACAAACCATTTTTGTTGGTGTGTATGAACATCGAAGGTTCTATTCATGTAAACAGAACAACAATTGTTCTCTAACTTAAATGAATAACCGTATTGCAATAAACATGATCAAATCATATTTATGCTCAACGTAAACACCAAATAACACTTATTTAGGTTCAACACTAATCCCGAAAGTATAGGGAGTGTGCGATGATGATCATATCAATCTTGGAACCATTTCCAATACACATCGTCACTTCACCCTTAACTAGTCTCTGTTCATTCTGTAACTTCTGTTTCGAGTTGCTAATTTTAGCAACCGAACAAGTATCAAATACTCAGGGGCTACTATAAACACTAGTAAGGCACACATCAATAACCTATATATCAAATATACCCTTTGTTCACTTTGCCATCTTTCTTATCCACCAAATATTCAGGGAATTTCCGCTTCCAGTGATCATTTACTTTGCAGTAGAACCACTCAGTTTGAGGCTTTGGTCCAGCTTTGGGCTTCTTCACGGGAGTGACAACTTTCTTGTCATTCTACTTGAAGTTCCCTTTCTTTCCCTTTGCCCTTTTCTTAAAACTAGTGTTGTTGTCAATCATCAACACTTGATGCTCTTTCTTGATTTCTAACTTCGTCGATTTCAACATCACGAAGAGCTCGGGAATCGTTTTCGTCATCCTTGCATACTATAGTTCATCACGAAGTTCTAGTAACTTGGTGATGGTGACTAGAGAACTCTGTCAATCACTATCTTATCTGTAAGATTAACTTCCACTTGATTCAAGCGATTGTAGTACCCAGACAATCTGAGCATATGCTCACTACTTGAGCTATTCTCCTCCATCTTTTAGTTATAGAACTTGTTGGAGACTTCATATCTCTCAGCTCGGGTATTTGCTTGAAATATTTAACTTCAACTCCTAGAACATCTCATATGGTCCATGACGTTCAAAACGTCTTTGAAGTCTCGATTCTAAGCCGTTAAGCATGGTGCACTAAACTATCAAGTAGTCATCATATTAAGCTAGCCAAACGTTCATAATGTCTGCATCTTCTCCTGCAATAGGTCTGTCACCTAGCGGTGCATCAAGGACATAATTCTTCTATGCAACAATGAGGATAAACCTCAGATCACGAATCTAATCCGCATCATTGCTACTAACATCTTTCAACTTAGTTTTATCTAGGAACATATCAAAAATAAATGGGGAGCAACATCGCAAGCTATTGATCTACAACATAGATATGCTAATACTACTAGGACTAAGTTCATGATAAATTAAAGTTCAATTAATCATATTACTTAAGAACTCCCACTTAGATAGACATCCCTCTAATCATCTAAGTGATCACGTGATCCAAATCAACTAAACCATAACCGATCATCACATGAAATGGAATAGCTTTCAATGGTGAACATCATTATGTTGATCATATCTACTATATGATTCACGCTCGACCTTTTGGTCTCAGTGTTTCGAGGCCGTATCTGCATATGCTAGGCTCGTCAAGTTTAACCTGAGTATTCTGCGTGTGCAAAACTGGCTTGCACCCGTTGTAGATGGATGTAGAGCTTATCACACCCGATCATCACGTGGTGTCTGGGCACGACGAACTTTGGCAACGGCGCATACTCAGGGAGAACACTTTTATCTTGAAATTTAGTGAGAGATCATCTTATAATGCCACCGTCAAACAAAGCAAGATAAGATGCATAAAAGATAAACATCACATGCAATCAATATAAGTGATATGATATGGCCATCATCATCTTGTGCTTGTGATCTCCATCTCCGAAGCATCGTCATGATCACCATCGTCACCGGCGCGACACCTTGATCATCGTCGTAGCATCATTGTCGTCTCGCCAATCTTATGCTTCCACGACTATCGCTACCGCTTAGTGATAAAGTAAAGCATTACAGCGCAATTGCATTGCATACAATAAAGCGAAAACCATATGGTTCCTGCCAGTTGCCGATAACTCGGTTACAAAACATGATCATCTCATACAATAAAATTTAGGATCATGTCTTGACCATATCACATCACTGCTGTTGCAAGTTTTACGTGGCTGCTACGGGCTTAGCAAGAATCGTTCTTACCTACGCATCAAAACCACAACGATAGTTTGTCAAGTTGGTGCTGTTTTAACCTTCGCAAGGACCGGGCGTAGCCACACTCGGTTCAACTAAAGTTGGAGAAACTGACACCCGCCAGCCACCTGTGTGCAAAGCACGTCGGTAGAACCAGTCTCGCGTAAGCGTACGCATAATGTCGGTTCGGGCCGCTTCATCCAACAATACCGCCGAACCAAAGTATGACATGCTGGTAAGTAGTATGACTTATATCGCCCACAACTCACTTGTGTTCTACTCGTGTATAACATCAACGCATAAAACATAGGCTCGGATGCCACTGTTGGGGAACGTAGTAATTTAAAAAAATCCTACGCACACGCAAGATCATGGTGATGCATAGCAACAAGAGGGAAGAGTGTTGTCTACGTACCCTCATAGACCGGAAGCTAATGCGTTAGCACAACGCAGTTGATGTAGTCGTACGTCTTCACCGCCCGACCGATCAAGCACCGAAACTACGGCACCTTCGAGTTCTAGCACACGTTCAGCTCGATGACGATCCCCGAACTCCGATCCAGCAAAGTGTCGG
Organism: Triticum aestivum; assembly: GCF_018294505.1. NCBI lineage: Eukaryota > Viridiplantae > Streptophyta > Magnoliopsida > Poales > Poaceae > Triticum > Triticum aestivum. The sequence goes on from NC_057800.1 coordinate 708,380,933, forward strand.
GGATGAGTTCCGCCAGCACGACGGCGTGGTGACGATCTTGATGTTCTACCATCGCAGGGCTTCGCCTAAGCACCGCTACAATATTATCGAGGAATATGGTGGAGGGGGGCACCACACACGGCTAAGAGATCAATAATCAGTTGTTGTGTCTATGGGGTGCCCCCTTGCCCCCGTATATAAACGAGTGGAGGAGGGGGCCGGCCAAGGAGGGTGGCGCGCCCTAAGGGGGAGTCCAACTCCCACAGGGAGTAGGACTCCCCTTTTTCCTATTAGGAGTAGGAGAGGGAAGGAAGAGGAAGGAGGGAGGAAGGAAAGGGGGGGCCCTCCCAATTCGGATTGGGCTTGGGGGGGGCGCCCCCTCCCTTGCTCCTTTCCCCTCCTTTCCACTAAGGCCCAATAAGGCCCATATACCTCCCGGGGGGTTCCGATAACCTCCCGGTGATCCGGTATTGTCCCAATCTCACCCGGAACTTTTCCGGTGTCCAAATATAGTCGTCGAATATATTGATCTTTATGTCTCGACCATTTCGAGACTCCTCGTCAAGTCCGTGACCACATCCAGGACTCCGAACAACCTTCGGTACATCAAAATATATAAACTCATAATGAAACTGTCATCGTAATGTTAAGCGTGCAGACCCTACGGGTTCGAGAACAATGTAGACATGACTGAGACACGTCTCCGGTCAATAACCAATAGCGAAACCTGGATGCTCATATTGGCTCCTACATATTCTACGAAGATCTTTATCGGTCAGACCGTATAACAACATACGTTTGTTCCCTTTGTCATCGGTATGTTACTTGCCCGATATTCGATCGTCGGTATCTCAATACCTAGTTCAATCTCGTTATCAGCAAGTCTCTTTACTCGTTCCGTAATACATCATCCCGCAACTAACTCATTAGTTGCAATGCTTGCAAGGCTTAAGTGATGTGCATTACCGAGAGGGCCCAGAGATACCTCTCTAACAATCGGAGTGACAAATCCTAATATTGAAATATGCCAACCCAACAAGTTCCTTCGGAGACACCTATAGAGCACCTTTATAATCACGCAGTTACGTTGGGACGTTTGGTAGCACACAAAGTGTTCCTCTGGTAAACGGGAGTTGCATAATCTCATAGTCATAGGAGCATGTATAAGTTATGAAGAAAGCAATAGAAACATACTAAACGATCAAGTGCTAAGCTAATGGAATGGGCAAGTCAATCACATCATTCTCCTAATGATGTGATCCCGTTAATCAAATGACAACTCATGTCTATGGCGAGGAAACAGAACCATCTTCGATCAACGAGCTAGTCAAGTAGAGGCATACTAGTGACACTCTGTTTGTCTATGTATTCACACATGTATTATGTTTCCGGTTAATACAATTCTAGCATGAATAATAAATAATAAGGAAATAAGTAGAGGCATATTTCCTTCAGTCTCCCACTTGCACTAGAGTTAATAATCTAGTTCACATCGCCATGTGATTTAATACCAATAGTTCACATCACCATGTGATGAACACCCATAGTTCACATCGACAAGTGACCAACACCCAAAGGGTTTACTAGAGTCAATAATCTAGTTCACATCGCTATGTGATTAACACCCAAAGAGTACTAAGGTGTGATCATGTTTTGCTTGTGAGAGAAGTTTAGTCAACGGGTCTGCCACATTCAGATCCGTAAGTATTTTGCAAATTTCTATGTCAACAATGCTCTGCATGAAGCTACTCTAGCTAATTGCTCCCACTTTCAATATGTATCCAGATTGAGATTTAGAGTCATTTGGATCAGTGAAAAAATTTGCATCGACGAAACCCTTTACGACGAACCTTTTTGTCACCTCCATTGGTCCCGATTGGTGGCATGAACCGGGACTAAAGGTGAGCCTTTGGTCCCGGTTCAGGCCACCAACCGGGACCAATAGTGGTGGGCCAGGAGCGAGGCCCATTGGTCCCGGTTCATCCCACCAACCGGGACCAAAAGGTCCAGATGAACCGGGACCAATGGCCCACGTGGCCCGGCCGGCCCCCTGGGCTCACGAACCGGGACCAATGCCTACATTGGTCCCGGTTCTAGACTGAACCGGGACTAATGGGCTGACCCGGCCTGGACCAAAGCCCTGTTTTCTACTAGTGTCGTCAAGTCCGTGATCACATCCGGGACTCCGAACAACCTTCGGTACATCAAAATATATAAACTCATAATGAAACTGTCATCGTAATGTTAAGCGTGCAGACCCTACGGGTTCGAGAACAATGTAGACATGACCGAGACACGTCTCCGGTCAATAACCAATAGCGGAACCTGGATGCTCATATTGGCTCCCACATATTCTACGAAGATCTTTATCGGTCAGACCGCATAACAACATACGTTTGTTCCCTTTGTCATCGGTATGTTACTTGCCCGAGATTCGATCGTCGGTATCTCAATACCTAGTTCAATCTCGTTACCGGCAAGTCTCTTTACTCGTTCCGTAATACATCATCCCGCAACTAACTCATTAGTTGCAATGCTTGCAAGGCTTAAGCGATGTGCATTACCGAGAGGGCCCAGAGATACCTCTCCGACAATCGGAGTGACAAATCCTAATCTTGAAATACGCCAACCCAACAAGTACCTTCGGGGACACCTGTAGAGCACCTTTATAATCACCCAGTTACGTTGTGACGTTTGGTAGCACACAAAGTGTTCCTCTGGTAAACGGGAGTTGCATAATCTCATAGTCATAGGAGCATGTATAAGTTATGAAGAAAGCAATAGCAACAAACTAAACGATCAAGTGCTAAGCTAATGGAATGGGTCAAGTCAATCACATCATTCTCCTAATGATGTGATCCCGTTAATCAAATGACAACTCATGTCTATGGCTAGGAAACATTACCATCTTCGATCAACGAGCTAGTCAAGTAGAGGCATACTAGTGACACTCTGTTTGTCTATGTATTCACACATGTATTATGTTTCCGGTTAATACAATTCTAGCATGAATAATAAACATTTATCATGAAATAAGGAAATAAATAATAACTTTATTATTGCCTCTAGGGCATATTTCCTTCAGAATATTCAAGAGAACGAATAAGATTTGGAGGCAAAACTCTTCTTCTGTCTTTGAAATTTGAGAATGACGACGAGAAACACCACCATGAATCGTTTAGGCACTCCGGAAGAATCAAAAGCGAAGAGGTTGAGCCAACGATGAAAAGAATTGTGAAAGATCTAGGAGAAGGCATTTGACTGATGATGAATCATTCTTACGTCAAACTTTGAAAAGAATTTAGGATAGCTCTGGGAAAATTAGAAGAGTCAGGTAAGATCCTGGAAAAAGTCATGTGGGTTAGGGCCCACTGACGTTGAATGATTTAAAAGAGAGAATGCACCGGTTGAATTAAAAGTCTTGAATGAGATAACAACCTCAAGATATCTTAAGCACTCCGGAGCAATTAAATAGCGAGAAGTGGAATGATAATAAGGTGCACTGGCATGGAAAATATTTGAAACGAGTTAAAGGATATGATCAACACCAAAAGCTTGAATTGAATCCACCGAAGAAGAAAAGGAATGAGGAATGACGAAGTAGAAGCTCCGTTAGAATCTTCATTAGAATCACCGGGTAAGAACATTGACGGAAAAGAATGGCGAGACTTCATAATCATAAGATAGATACTTGATAAAGAAATCTTAGTCCTTGAAGAAAAAGGGTGGGTGGGCGGGAAAACAAAGTCAACTTGAAGACGAATGAAACGAACAACGTTGATGAAAAACTGAGATTGGATCTTGTGAATGTTGAAATGATCGGATCCACTTGAAGAGAAACACGCCGGTTGAAAGGATTGGCATGACAATATCGATGAACAAGAAGGATTAGTATCCACATAGAAATATGAGAACACCGTTTGGGGAAGGTATGGAATCAACACTTGACTTCGAAGCAACTCGAATACCACAACCAAACCAAAGCAAAGGATTGGCTTGCAGAATAAGCCGGAACAAACATATCATAGAGATTTCGTCCGAAGTTTTCGTGGTGGGACCAACACGGGCTCGATCGTACATCACCATCATGTACAAGGCAGTGCACATGACATCCCCGAGTCAGCATAGCCAAGGACTCTTTAAGACACAACGAGACCACTATAAAACCAACCGTCGATAGGCGGACCACTAGACATCGAACCACAATTTCAGATCATACATCTGTTGGAAATAAATCCTAAGAGCTACTTGAATCCCCACTTATAAACTCCCAAAACTTTCCGGTTATGCAATCAGGTGTTGGGGATACAGGGGAAGCATAATATCTCACCAAGAACTAGCAAATACTACATCTAGCTGTATCCATCCTTCAACACATAACCAAGAAACCTTCGAAAATCGTTTACCTCAACCTTCGAAAAGCATCCATTATACAAGTTATGACAATACTCCCGAACTCCCGCCCCAGTACTGGGTGGCGTCGAGGTTATCTCACCAACAACTGCATAAAAGAGATTTTCGATGTCGGCGAAACTCAGGTATTCCAGAATCTCAACGATAAAATTGTGACGACAACACCTCGGAGCTCAACTCCCCGGGACACTGCCACAACCCCTAAATGTCAGGAGGCACCAAGAACAATGTTCTCGTCACAAAACCATCGGAACGATTCCAAGATACCCGCGTGATCCTTAAAAAAATTTGGTGAAATTTGAGAAGAGAAGAGTCAAAACTCTACGTCAGGATGCCTCACCAGAGCGACGAAGGGACTGAGGAGTAAAAATAATTCCTAACTCTCCGATATATATATAATCCTAGATGACTCAAAACATTTTTCTAGACTCAACAACGCCAGCGATTCGATCAAGCAGGGGGCTCCTAAGGTCGGGGAAGGCTCTGATACCAACTTGTAACACCCTCGATGCGGCTATATCATGAGAGGATGGGTTATTTTAGTTATTCCGGATCGACTAAAATAGGGACGGTGGGTTGATTCCTAAAAACCACAATGGCCTTTGTGTAAAAATGCTGCAACGATGAACCCAGCAGGCTCAGTCCGTGCTTTATTATTATTACTAGGAAACATGCCCGTGCGTTGCTACGGGGTAAAAGGGCAGTGGTTGGAGAGAGAGGGGTGCATGGAGGACTTTGGTCGAGTGCATTTTTTCTCAACTTTGAAGCACATTCTCCAAGAGTTCAGTTACTAATTCAAAGAATTTTTTAAGTAAGAGCGCACATGATGTTTTTTGTCTGATTTCAATACCACATTGTACATTAGACCGTCCATATATAGTGAGAATGCATATCTCACCTACAAATTAATCATCACGTTCACAATCATAAAATCATACATGCAACACTTATGTTGAGTTACTAATATCACACAATAAAAAATGTCGTATACTTCGGCTGGCGTCTAAGAATGTTGTGTGTGTGCTACCATCAAGTCCTTTTGGTATAGAGGATTCTCCATCGTAATTGAATCTTTGTTTAATGTGTTGCGCCCCAACTCACAGATATTTGTAATTTGCTCTGTTCTAGCTTTCTTTTGTTGTGATTGCATATTTGTGTATTTCTGCCTTTCTCATATGCACTTTTTTATCTTCTGTGTTGGCTCCATGTTTGCATATTTCTTCTTCCCTTGTTCTTGGGTTGAATCTTTTATTATTTTATTGGTTGATAGGCTTCATGATGCTTTTTCAGTTTTTCCAGTTGTTCTTCACTGGTCATTTAGCATCAGTTTGTTCTGTTGTTCTTCATTGGTCATTCGTAAATACGGATCCCTATCTTTTTTTCCTCTTTGCTCCTTGGCATCCATGACTCGAGATTGCCATCCAAATTGCTTGCTTACATGAGAGTTTTTGTATACTATATGATGTTGTTATTGATTAAATAACGAATATAAAATTTGCATCATAAATAGAGCATATGTAGCTACATATAAATAAATCTAATTACACTCGGACATAAGCATGAGAATATATGTGTTGTTTGCATGCTAGAGTATCATATTTTTCCTTGAAGCAATTTAGAAAGCAGAAAAGTAATATTAAAGTAAGAGCATTGATTCACCATGTTTTTCGTTCGACTTCAGTATGACATTGTAGATCATTCTGTCGATACCTATTGACAAAGCATACCACACGGATAGATTAACCATTGCACTGACTTCACAAAATAAAAATTTCGTATATGCAACACTTCCAAAATATTTTTTCTGGATGCAATTGCTCTTGTTTTTTCATAGCATCAATGTTTGGGTCAAAATAAGTGGTTGTCTCTTTCCTCCGTACCACCTTCAACATAATCATCTTCGGGGACTTCTCTCAAGAAAACAGCTTCTCCAGGGACATCAAGCATGACATCTTCTTCCTGATCTGAAAGAACAACTTTATTGACAACAATTAAAGACTTTGTGGCCATGACATGTAAATGCCTATGTTTTGCGCTGATGATTTATTATGCACTCGTGTAAATTGTAATCAACGGCGCCCGAAGATAATCTATGTATCTTCTATATCTAAATAGCTAGCCCCCACTAACTATTTCTCTCAACATGCAAGCATGCCACATCATCCCATAGCATGCATGAGAAAAGGCCCACCTCCACTATCATATGTCTCCCAACATGCAAGCATGTCACTTCATCATTAAACATGCATGAAAAAATACTCATCTCAACATGCAAACATCCAAGAGAATTTCCATTCTACTATGCTATTTAGATTTAATAAAAAATACAATTATATAGTAATCAAACATAATAAATTATGTGTATTTTCAGTTTTAGCTTTTTATATTATTACTTCAGTTATTCATTATTCATACAACGAATCACATTGAAATATGTTGCAAAATATTCCCGCAACAATGTGCGGGGTATCATCTAGTTTACTTCATTGGGCGTCCAGGCATATGTGTTTTTGCCGCGTGTGTCCTGACCTATTTATAGCTGTGTTTCGATTTTTGGCCGAGAAAATCAGATTTCGGCCGAAATTCGGCCATCTCAGCCTGGCCCGGTAAATGTCTTTATCGGTCAAACTTTTCAGCCCAATTTGAATTTTCATGGCCCAGCCCAACATCTGTAACGTTCGTAGTACGATTTGCCTCAGTAAAATGCTCAACCAAAGACCCCCAATGCAAGAATGTCCCTAGTTACCTGTAAAAAAAAGTAAAATGCTCAACCGTACACCCGAACCCTAAAGAATCATATTTCCTCCTGCTCCTCCTGTGCGTGTGGCGGCGGCGGCGCTACGCTCCTGCTCCTCCTGTGTGTGCCACGGCGGCGGCGCTGCGCACAGGGCACAGCAGCAGGTGTGCCTCCCTGGTCGCTGTCGCCGACCTCTGCTGGATGCAGTTGATTCCGTCAACAACATCCCCCTCCCCCTCCCCCGTCATGGACGATGCAATTAACAAATCTTCTTCTTTCGGTTCTTGAAGCCTCCGTCATGCTGCTCGATGGCGATCTCTTCATGGACTTTTCTTGCAAGATGTTTTGTGGAGCGTCAGGTCTTGAACTAATGCATGAGTTTTTTTAATGATGTTTCTAATCCCCGGTACTAATCTGCTAAACACTATATTTTGTACTCATGAGGGTTATGCGGATAGTTAGCTTTTGTTTCACTTGATTTTTTTGGTTAATATTTTGGTTAAATTTAGGTCAAATTTCAAATTTTGGTTTCATAATTTCGTCTGAGATTTTACAGTGATTTTTAAAATGGCCAAATTTCGGCCATCTCGGTTAGGGCCAAGAATATTCACAAACCGAAATCCAAAACACAGATTTATAGTGAGTCAAAACCACAAACAGATGTAAATCTTCCTTCAAGAAGAAGAAAAATTAAAACCAAACCCAGCATGTGTGTGTAGATTCAGAGGATCAGTCTCCCGGATAGATCTGTATGATTCAAAGAATGATTCTTCCCTGGGTATTTCCCCGGTACCTCAAATGGATGCACGGCGAGAATCAAATGATTTGATGACAAAGGAGCATGTCTTCTTGAGTTATTTAGCAAAAATATATATTGGATCCTACCAAATATAGCTAATATAATCCTATCTGTGTCTTGTGTCACTAGTAGAAAACAGGGCCTTGGTCCAGGCCGGGTCAGCCCATTAGTCCCGGTTCAGTCTAGAACCGGGACCAATGTGGGCATTGGTCCCGGTTCGTGAGCCCAGGGGGGCGGCCGGGCCACGTGGGCCATTGGTCCCGGTTCATCTGGACCTTTTGGTCCCGGTTGGTGGGATGAACCGGGACCAATGGGCCTTGCTCCTGGCCCACCACCATTGGTCCCGCTTGGTGGCTTGAACCCGGACCAAAGGCTCCCCTTTAGTCCCGGCTCATGTCACCAACGGGGACCAATGAGGTGCCTATATATACCCCTTGCTCGCGAGCAGAGCACCCCAGTGCTCTGTTTTTCTCTGGCCGAGGGGGAGAGGGCTTGGTGGTGCTCTAGCTCACCTCCTATGCACACAAGGTGTTCGATGGAATGCCTGAGCCACACTACTTAAGCTTTCTCCTCTCCAAGCTCGACCTCCAAGCTCCATTTTCCATAATATTTGTCTAGGTTTAGCGGTCCGTCATGCCCCGTCCCCGTCTTCACCGCCGTCGATCACCCGCGCCGAGCTCATCGCCGGCACCACCGTGGTGAGCCTCATGTTCTTATCTTCTTTCTGAAAGGAAAAATATTGTTATTTGTATGTTTACATAGATACTTGTATTATTTTCTTACTTTTATTATTGCATCTTATATAGTGCGATGGTTTTGGTATCCGCCCCCGTCGGCCCTCGTCCTGTCTATGATTCGGATGTGGTATATATATTATCTTTATAACTATTTGTTCATTTATTGTTTATGAAAATTATGCCGACCAACGTGACATAGATTTTATTTATGTAGGATTTATGTGAATCGGAAATGCCAACCGACCCTATTGTCGAGAGGTTAAATTTAGTTGAAGAAGAAAACAATTTGTTGAAGGAAAAAATAAAAAAAATTGAGGAGGAGAAGATGATATTGGAGTTGCATGTTGCGGATGTTGTCGATGATCACAAGATCAAGATGGATGCAATGCGCTTGAAGATTAGAAAGATTAGAAAATATGCCATTCATACCGAGGCTTGGTATCATTATGCCATTGGATCAATTGTTACCTTGGTTGCGATTATGATCGCATTTGTTTTCGCATTGAAATGTTTTACATAGTTTCAATGTATGGTTTAATTAATTAGATGCTCTGGAGAGCTATATGTTGTTAGATGAGAACTATGTATGCACTTTGGTTTTAATGTGATGATGAACTTCTATTAATTTGGACACTTAATTATATATAATGCAAGCAGATGAACCGGCAATGGATGTACGGTGACAGACACACCCACGAGTACATTAAGGGCGTGCATGAGTTTCTCGATGCGGCTGAGGCAAACAAGCAGAATGGTTTTATGTGTTGTCTATGCACTGAATGTGGGAATACGAGGTCTTACTCTAACCGGAAAATCCTTCACTCCCACCTAATTTACAAGGGTTTCATGCCACTCTATAATGTTTGGATGAGGCACGGAGAAATAGGGGTTATGATGGAAGACGGCGAAGAAGAAGAGTACCATGACAACTATGTGCCCCCTGAATACGGTGATGCTGCAACGGGGGGATCTGGTGAAGATCAAGAGGAACCAGACGATGTGCCCAATGATGCTGCAACGGGTGAAGCTGCTGAAGATCAAGAGGAACCAGACAATGTGCCCGATGATGATGATCTCCGCCGGATCATTGTCGATGCAAGGACGCAATGCGAAAGTCAAAAGGAGAAGCTGAAGTTCGATCGCATGTTAGAGGATCACAAAAAAGGGTTATACCCCAATTGCGAAGATGGCAACACAAAGCTCGGTACCGTACTGGAATTGATGCAGTGGAAGGCAGAGAATGTTGTGGCTGACAAAGGATTTGAGAAGCTACTGAAAATATTGAAGAAGAAGCTTCCGAAGGATAACGAATTGCCCGACAGTACATACACAGCAAAGAAGGTCGTATGCCCTCTAGGATTGGAGGTGGAGAAGATACATGCATGCCCTAATGACTGCATCCTCTACCACGGTGCATACAAGGATCTGAACGCATGCCCGGTATGCGGTGCATTGCGGTATAAGATCAGACGAGATGACCCTGGTGATGTTGACGGCGAGCCCCCCAGGAAGAGGGTTCCTGCGAAGGTGATGTGGTATGCTCCTATAATACCATGGTTGAAACGTCTGTTCAGAAACGAAGAGCATGCCAAGTTGATACGATGTCACAGTGAGAACCGAAAGAAAGATGGGAAGTTGAGAGCACCCGCTGACGGGTCGCGGTGGAGAAAAATCGAGAGAAAGTACTGGGATGAGTTTGCAAAGGACCCAAGGAATGTATGGTTTGCTTTAAGCGCGGATGGCATTAATCCTTTCGGGGAGCAGAGCAGCAATCACAGCACCTGGCCCGTGACTCTATGTATGTATAACCTTCCTCCTTGGATGTGCATGAAGCGGAAGTTCATTATGATGCCAGTTCTCATCCAAGGCCCTAAGCAACCCGGCAACGAAATTGATGTGTACCTAAGGCCATTAGTTGAAGAACTTTTACAGCTGTGGAATGAAAACGGTGTACGTACGTGGGATGAGCACAGACAGGAGGAATTTAACTTTAAGGCGTTGCTGTTCGTGACCATCAACGATTGGCCCGCTCTCAGTAACCTTTCAGGACAGACAAACAAAGGATACCACACATGCACGCACTGTTTAGATGACACTGAAAGTATATACCTGGACAAATGCAGGAAGAATGTGTACCTGGGCCATCGTCGATTTCTTCCGACCAACCATCAATGTCGAAAGAAAGGCAAGCATTTCAAAGGCGAGGCAGATCACCGGAAGAAGCCCGCCATGCGCACCGGTGATCACGTGCTTGCTATGGTCAATGATTTACACTACATAATCTTTGGAAAGGGTCCCGGTGGACTAGCTGTTCCGAATGACGCTGAGGGACACGCACCCATGTGGAAGAAGAAATCTATATTTTGGGACCTACCCTACTGGAAAGACCTAGAGGTCCGCTCCTCAATCGACATGATGCACGTGACGAAGAACCTTTGCGTGAACCTGCTAGGCTTCTTGGGCGTGTATGGGAAGACAAAAGATACACCTGAGGCACGGGAGGACCTGCAACGTTTGCACGAAAAAGACGGCATGCCTCTGAAGCAGTATAAAGGTCCTGCCAGCTATGCTCTTACGAAAGAAGAGAAAGAAATCTTCTTTGAATGCCTTCTCAGTATGAAGGTCACAACTGGCTTCTTGTCGAATATAAAGGGAATAATAAATATGCCAGAGAAAAAGTTTCAGAACCTAAAGTGTCATGACTGCCACGTGATTATGACGCAACTGCTTCCGGCTGCATTGAGGGGGCTTCTACCGGAAAACGTCCGATTAGCCATTGTGAAGCTATGTGCATTCCTCAATGCAATCTCTCAGAAGGTGATCGATCCAGAAATCATACCAAGGCTAAGAAGTGATGTGGCGCAATGTCTTGTCAGTTTCGAGCTGGTGTTCCCACCATCCTTCTTCAATATCATGACGCACGTCCTAGTTCATCTAGTCGACGAGATTGTCATCCTGGGGCCCGTATTTCTACAAAATATGTTCCCCTTTGAGAGGTTCATGGGAGTCCTAAGGAAATATGTTCGTAACCGCGCTAGGCCAGAAGGAAGCATCTCCATGGGCCATCAAACAGAGGATGTTATCGGGTTCTGTGTTGACTTCATTCCTGGCCTTAAGAAGATAGGTCTCCTTAAATCGCGGTATGAGGGGAGACTGACTGGAAAAGGCACTCTTGGAAGAGACTCAACAATATGCAGGGACGGATATTCTTGGTCTCAAGCAAACTACACAGTTCTACAGAACTCTACCTTGGTGACCCCGTATGTCGATGAACACAAGAACAGACTGCGCTCCAAACACCCGGAGCAGTGGATGACTGGATTACATGTGAACACATCAGGACTTTCAGCAATTGGTTGGAAACACGTCTCAGAGGTGACAGCACTGTTTGTGATGAGTTTTACTTGTTGTCCGGGGGACCATCTTTGACTGTATTGACTATCAAAGGATACGAGATAAATGGGAATACATTTTACAGATCGCCCAAGATCAAAAGAGCACCAACCAAAACAGCGGTGTCCGCTTTGATGCAGCAACCGAGAGCGGAAAGGACACATATTATGGTTACATAGTGGACATATGGGAACTTGACTACGGGCCTGATTTTAAGGTCCCTTTGTTTAAGTGCAGATGGGTCAATCTGTTAGGCGGCGGGGTACAGGTAGACCCACAGTATGGAATGACAACAGTGGATCTGAAAAATCTTGGGTACACTGACGAACTGTTCGTCCTAGCCAATGATGTGGCACAGGTTATCTATGTGAAGGACATGTCTACCAAACCGAGAAAAAGAAAAGATAAGGAAGCGAATACATCATACGATGAGCCAAAGTGCCACATAGTTCTTTCAGGAAAAAGGGACATCCTGGGAGTGGACGGCAAGACAGACATGTCTGAAGATTATGAAAAGTTTCATGAAATTCCTCCCTTCAATGTCAAGGCTGACCCAAGCATCCTGATAAACAATGAAGATTATCCATGGTTACGGCGCAATAAGCAAATGACACAAGCGAAGAAATAGTGAAGACTTTCTCCCGCAACTATTATGATGATACCATGCCAACTTTGTAACACACGAACATGCTACCATTGTCCGTTTTGTACATGCACATGCTATGTGGGTGAAATTATGATACCATGCCATCTTTCAACTTTTTCAGAGTTCATTTGAAAGGCTTTCATGTCTTATGGTTCGGCCCTCGTAATACCATGACCATTATTCCCTCGCCCATGCCAACTTCCAACTTTCTAAAACTAATGGCACTAACAGAAAGTTTATAATTTTGCTCCTCGCCCCTGGCCCATGATCATTAGTCCCGGTTTGTGCCACAAACCGGGACTAAAGGGTTGGTCCTCGTTGTGGGCAGAGTTGAGTCCCACCTCACCAACCGAAGGGGGCTCACACCGGTTTATAAGCCCTTCCCTCTCTGCCTTGTTGAGCTCCTCTCAAAGTGAAAATAGATGCCCTAATAGAGAAAAGTTTAACCTAAATTCATAGTGAATTTCTCTGAAATTCATAGAAATTTACTAGGAATTTAGGTTGAATTTTCTCTATAAGCGCATCTATTCTCATTTTTTTAGTAAGTTCATCACAAACTTGTGATTCAAACAATTTTCAAAGAATTCAAATTTTAACTATTCAAATTTGAAAACTAATGGCACTAACAAAAAAATTATAATTTTTCTAAAACTAATGGCACTAACAGAAAGTTTATAATTTTGCTAACCTAAAAGCAAACAGAACTAAAAATTAAAGCAAAAAACAAAAGAAAATAAATAATGCAAAAAAAAATCAAAAAAACAGGAAAAAACTATTTTTATAGTAAAGTTAATCACAAAATAAAATAAATAAAGCAACAAAGAAAACTAAAAAACTAAAAAGTGTTTTCAAATTTGAAAACTAATGGCACTAACAGAAAGTTTATATTTTTTCTAAAACTAAAAGCAAAAATAATAAAAAAATAAAGCAAAAAAGAAAAGAAAATAAATAATGCAGAAAACAAAACAAAAAAACTGGAAAAAAAATAGCAACAATAAATATTTTGTTGTAAGTAGAAACAAAATAAAATAAATAAAGCAACAAAGAAAACAAAAAACAAAAAAAAGTGTTTTCAAATTTGAAAACTAATGGCATTAACAAAAAGTTTATAATTTTTTTAAAACTAAAAGCATAAAGAATTAAAAAATAAAGCAACAAACAAAAGAAAATAAATAAAGCAACAAAAAAAACAAAAAAATGCCACCTACTGGGCCCCCACGGCCTGAATACGACAAGAAACCCATCCAAGGGCCAGGATTCAGGCCCGCAGGAGGCCCAGTAGGCCCATAGGCATTGCAGTGACAATTAGGCCCGTAAGCCTGCAATGGAGAGGAGCTCGAGAGGGGTGCGGCAGTGGGGCTTATAAACCACTGCGCACCCCTCTCAACTAGCGAGGTGGGACTAAACTTTCGACACAGTAGCCGCACAAGGCCTTTGGTCCCGGTTGGTGGCACCAACCGGGACTAAAGGGGGGCATTGGTCACGGTTCGTGCGAACCGTGACCAATGCCCCCCTTTAGTCCCGGTTGGTGCCACCAACCGGGACAAAAGGCCGCCGCTTCCCGCCCTTTGGGCTGTTGAAAAGAGGCCTTTGGTCTCCGTTGGTGGCACCAACCGGGACTAATGCCCACCTTTAGTCCCGGTTGCTGCCACGAACCGGGACTAAAGGCTCTGCTATATAAGTCCACACTTAGGAAATTTTCGCCAACTGCTCCATTCCCCATCGCCGACGCCGCCAGCCTGCTCGTCCTCCTCGTCGCCGTCACCGCGCCCTGCCCCATCCCCGTGTGCTTGCCGTTGCTGCGCCCTGCCCCGTCGACATCGCCGCGCCCTGTCGCTGTCGTCGTCATTGCGCCCTCCTGCCCGTCGCCGGCCGCCCTGCCCCGAGCTCGCTGCCGTCCCCCTGCCCCGAGCCCCGCCTCCTCGTCCCCGTCGCCGTGTGCCGCCCCGAGCCCGCGGCCGTCCCCGTCGCTGTGTGCCACCCCGAGCCCGTCGTCCCCGTCACCGCGTGCCGCCCCGCGCATGCCGTCCCCGTCGCCGGCATCCCCGAGCCCGCCGTCCTCCTTCCCGTCGCTGGCCTCCTCTCCCCGTCGCCACCCACCCCCAGTGAGCTCCCCCCTTTCCCATCCCCGTCGCCGACGACGCCACCCATTGCCGCCGCAGCTCTCTTTTTATGGATATGGCTATATATGCATGTATTTTCTCTGTGTATATATGTTCATATATGCAAAAGTTACATTTTTTAGAAAATCATCTATATATGTTCATATATGGAAAAGTTCTATATGAATGTGGCTATATGTATGTTCATGGAAAATAATTTTGCTCGATGATCTTTTTGTTCACGATGTTCATATTTTTTTTCATGTATGTATAAATGTCGATATGAATTGTACCTACGATGTTTTTTTATTCATAGATGAATATGTGTGTGGCTATGTATGTGTATGTGGCTATGTGAATATGCAAAGAAGAGGAGATGAAGAAGATGATATATTTTCTTATTCGTGGGTGTGTCGAGAGGGTCATCGATAACATTAGTGAATTTTAGGTTATTTTCATTTTAGGTCATTTTAGGTCGTGGGTGTGGAGAGAGGGCGGCCAAGGGGTCGAGGGTCGTCGAACATGAGAGGGGGCATGATAGATGATGATGAGGGGGGGAGGGGGGACGTCGGACATTCATGAGAGAGGCGGGGAAGAAGGGGAAGAAGAGGGAGAAGAAGAGGGGGTCGAGAGGGGGTCTGGGTCGCCGAGGGGTCGAGGGTCGTCGAACATGAGAGGAAGAAGAGGATAAAAAAAGAAGAGGAATAAGAAAAAAAAGAGGAGAAGAAAGAATAGAGGAGAAGATCTCCTCTATTCTTTCTTCTCTTCTTTTTTTTTCTTCTTCTTCCTCTTTTTTTATCGGGAACGAGGGTCGTCGAGGGTCGCCGAGCGGTAGAGGAGAAACCCTAAATAGAAAGTATCGTCGGTGTGAGATACATGTACCGTCGGTGTTGGACACTACATCCACGTCCCACAAGTTGCGCGGGCTTCGACGCCCACGTCACTTGTGGGACGTGGATGTAGTGTCCGACACCGACGACCACATGTATCTCACACCCACAATACTTGCTATTTAGGGTTTCCTCTACCGTTCGGCGACCCTGACCCTCGACAACCCTCGTTCCGATAAAATAAAGAGGAAGAAGAAGAAAAAAAGAGAAGAAGAGAAGAAGAAGAAGAAAAAAAGAGCAGAAGATTCTTCTCCTCTTTTTTTCTTCTTCTTCTTCTGTTCTTCTCTTTTTCCTCTTTATTTTATCGGGAACGAGGGTCGTCGAGGGTCGCCGAGCGGTAGAGGAGAAACCCTAAATAGAAAGTATCGTCGGTGTGAGATACATGTACCGTCGGTGTCGGACACTACATCCACGTCCCACAAGTGGCGCGGGCTTCGATGCCCACGTCACTTGTGGGACGTGGATGTAGTGTCCGACATCGACGGCCACATGTATCTCACACCCACGATACTTTCTATTTAGGGTTTCCTCTACCGCTCGGTGACCCTGACCCTCGACGACCCTCGTCTCCGATAAAATAAAGAGGAAGAAGAAGAAGAAAAAAAGAGGAGAAGTCTTCTCCTCTTTTTTTCTTCTTCTTCTCTTTTTCTTCTTCTTCTTCCTCTTTATTTTATCAGAAACGAGGGTCGTCGAGGGTCAGGGTCACCGAGCGGTAGAGGAAATCCTAAATAGCAAGTATCGTCGGTGTGAGATACATGTGGCCGTCGGTGTCGGACACTACATCCACGTCCCACAGGTGGCGCGGGCTTCGACGCCCACGTCACTTGTGGGACGTGGATGTAGTGTCCGACACCGACGTCCACATGTATCTCACACCCACGATACTTGCTATTTAGGGTTTCCTCTACCGCTCGGTGACCCTCGACGACCCTCATTCCCGATAAAAAAAGAGGAAGAAGAAGAAAAAAAGAGGAGAAGAAAGAATAGAGGAGTTCTTACTCCTCTATTCTTTCTTCTCCTCTTTTTTTTCTTCTTCCTCTACTTTTTTATCCTTGAAGCGTTGTCGAGGCCACCCCAAACCCTAGAGAAGCAGCGTCGAGGCCACCCCAAACCCTAGAGAAGCAGCATTGAGGCCACTAATTAATATTAGTTCTACGTTTGCCACTAATATATCCATCTGCCATGTTTGAATAATAATTGCCATGTTGTCAATATTTGTAGAAACTATGGACACCGCCCGAGACGAAGTACAAGAAGAGTTGCTGGGGGACATAATCGCACGAGGAAGTGATGCCGTCTGTGTTGGGGATATACATAACAGGTAGGCCCACGAAGGGTCGAAATATCATGAAGCATGGGGTCCACACAACATGTGGGTCCAGGTCAATTTCATACAGACACACTATCCACTCGACCAAGCAACATACCATCCACTCGGATGATGGTTCACCACTCGACCGTACGACTCACTCGGATATACGAAGACCAGCAGGCAGCAAGGCAGTCGGCATCTTTCTAATAGTGAGGGCTTAATAGCGGGCTGGCATTATGGTATTCATACCCCACTTTGTAACATAGGAGGTGAGGGGGTGGCGCACTCTATATAAGCCACCCCCCACCACTAGACTTGGGGGGGGGGGTCTTTTCTTCCACCTCTCTCTCTTTTCACCATTAGTCTCAGGACTTAGCTCAGGCATGGGGATCCATTCCTCTCTCTCACACACACATTGTAATCTCCGGATATATACTCAGATAAAACAAAGCCTCTCCGGAGCATGAGACGTAGGGTTGTTATCTCCACCGTGAGAGGCCCGAACTCGCTAAAACCACCGTGTCACCCATATGCATCTTGATAGATCATGCTCCGTTATCCTACCCCTCTCTTACTGTTGGAGTCGTTCCCACGACAGTTGGCGCCCACCGTGGGGCATGGCGTCTATCGAGCCATGATGCAAATGGTTTTATTTCTTCGATCTTCGTCCGTCGATCAACAATCCTCAATGAAGGGTTTGATCCAAGATGTTTCGGACATCACTCCATTCACAGGGAGTCATGATACTCTTCATACACAGGGATCATGAAGTCCCATTCCATACTATTTTATTCTTTACAATCGATCATCGACGATCTAACAAATCTGTTGGTTTTCTTCCTGTATGAACAATCACCTGGGATCTTGTTTTTGCTATTGTACAGATCAAACAAAAGAAAAAAAAGGAGCACGGATGCTGGCCACGAGCCCAACCACAACAGCTTTTTTCTCCAATTGATCTTTCAATAGCGACCTGCGCGGTGAAGGCGACAGCTCGACGATGGCCTTCGCGGTACACGCCTGGAGTCAACCGCGCAACGGCGACCCCCGCAGCGGACGCATGGCCCCAACGCGGCGTCGACGTCTGGACTGGCCACGTCCCGGACCATAGCGCTCCTCCGAGCGGTCGACTGCAGGACGCAGTCACCAGATCGACTCAGCGCCGTCTCAAGCTCTGCCTGTGCAACCTCGCAGGAGAACCCCGTCGACCCGCACTCGGATTCACTGCGGCCGCCTCACCTCGTGATGGATCCGCGCAAAAATTGCCGCCGCCATGGCCGATCAGGGAGTTCTGCTTTCCTTTCTTAATTCCTTCCCATTTATGTCCTGCATGCAGGAGATAAATGGCCGTGAAAACGTTCATTACATGCACGAATTGCTTTAACTCTCGCTTAATTAACACCTCTTGCATGCAGACTCTGGACGTTGGCAATTAACTACATGTCATCTCCACCAGCTAGTGGACCTCCCACGACGTGGCAATAAACCGCATGCAGGAGATAAACGACCGAAACTTCCATCGCATGCAATACCGGCCTTAATTCTTGCTTAATTACCGCTAATTAAGTTTTTTGGATGCGTGTAAAGGTTTTGGACGTGGGCAACCCCATCAATGCATCGTAACGGCAGGCGTTGGATAATCCTACGACCAATGGCCTCTGGCACGACGCCTCGGGGGTTCCTCGGTCTGACGCACTCGCTGATAACATGTACGATGGAGTCAACAGCACACTACAGCATCGTCCACTCGACAGCAACTCCCACCAGTCGACATGGTCACTCGGATGGGACTAGCTCACTCGCACCAAACCGGATCATATGCGCTCGGCCGCCCGTGTGTCATCACTCGGCTGGACATGACCTCATCACTCGACCGCCCTGCACGCGGTGACGAAGCTGTTCGCATCATCATCAACTTGTCCGACTCATCCAGACGCCCCGCGTATCGTCACTTTGTGGGACACGTCTACTTCACTCAGACGCCCCAATCATCGCCACTCCGCGGGACACATTTACATCATCCGGACGCTCCGCGCGTCGCCACTCTGCGGGGCGCGTCTACGTCACTCGGACGCCTCGCTCGTCGCCACTGCGGCACGCGCCTCTACTTCACCAGGACGCCCCGCGCATCATCACTCCGGGCCACACGTCTACATCATCCGGACGCTCCGCGCGTCGCCACTCTGCGGGACGCGTCTATGTCACTCGGACGCCTCGCTCGTCGCCACTGCGGCACGCGCCTCTACTTCACCAGGACGCCCCGCGCATCGTCACTCCGGGCCACGCGTCTACATCATTCGGACGCTCCGTGTGTCGCCACTCTGCGCGACGCGTCTACGTCACTCGGACGCCTCGCATCGGTTGGTCACCTCATCACCACTCGACCGCTCCGGGCCTCGTCAATCGGTTGGTCACCTCATCACCACTCGATAATCCCGCGACACATTTTTTACAATCTCATAAATGATTGTTATTCTTTTTATATGCTCTCAATCCCCCAGTGGGTGACTTAGTTGCGAATCCATCTCGCCTAAGTTTCAAAAAAATCCTACCGAGTGGAGAGCAACCCTCCCACTCGGGGGCTTAGCTGCAGTCCAGTACTCGCCTAAGTTTCAAAAAAATCCTGCCGAGTGGAGAGCAACCCTCCCACTCAGGGGCTTAGCTGCAGTCCAGTACTCGCCTAAGTTTCAAAAAAAATCCTACCGAGTGGAGAGCAACCCTCCCACTCGGGGGCTTAGCTGCAGTCCAGTACTCGCCTAAGTTTCAAAAAAATCCTGCCGAGTGGAGAGCAACCCTCCCACTCGGGGGCTTAGCTGCAGTCCAGTACTCGCCTAAGTTTCAAAAAAAATCCTACCGAGTGGAGAGCAACCCTCCCACTCGGGGGCTTAGCTGCAGTCCATTACTCGCCTAAGTTTCAAAAAAAATCCTGCCGAGTGGAGAGCAACCCTCCCACTCGGGGGCTTAGATGCAGTCCAGTACTCGCCTAAGTTTAAAAACACGATATAGGTTGGTCACCTCATAACCACTCGGCCGCCCCGTGCATCGCCACTCGGTTGGTCACCCCATCACTACTTGGCCGCCCCGCGCGTCGCCACAGGTTGGTCACCTCATAACCACTCGGCCGCCCCATGCGTCGCCACAGGTTGGTCACCTCATAACCACTCGGCCGCCCCATGCGTCGCCACTCGGTTGGTCACCTCATCACCACTCGGCCGCCCCGTGCGTCGCCACCAGGTTGGTCACCTCATAACCAGTCGGCCGCCCCGCGCGTCGCCATAGGTTGGTCACCTCATAACCACTCGGCCGCCCCGTGCGTCGCCAACAGGTTGGTCACCTCATAACCACTCGGCCGCCCCGTGCGTCGCCACCAGGTTGGTCACCTCATAACCACTCGGCCGCCCCGTGCGTCGCCAACAGGTTGGTCACCTCATAACCACTTGGCCGCCCCATGCGTCGCCACTCGGTTGGTCACCTCATCACCACTCGGGCGCCCCGCGCGTCGCCACAGGTTGGTCACCTCATAACCACTCGGCCGCCCCGTGCGTCGCCACCAGGTTGGTCACCTCATAACCACTCGGCCGCCCCGCGCGTCGCCACAGGTTGGTCACCTCATAACCACTCGGCCGCCCCGTGCGTCGCCAACAGGTTGGTCACCTCATAACCACTCGGCCGCCCCGTGCGTCGCCACGCGGTTGTTCACCTCATCACCACTCGGCCGCCTCGCGCGTCGCCATAGGTTGGTCACCTCATAACCACTTGGCCGCCCCGTGCGTCGCCACCAGGTTGGTCACCTCATAACCACTCGGCCGCCCCGCGTGTCGCCACAGGTTGGTCACCTCATAACCACTCGGCCGCCCCATGCGTCGCCACTCGGTTGGTCACCTCATCACCACTCGGCCGCCCCGCGCGTCGCCACTCAGGTTGGTCGCCTCATAACCACTCGGCCGCCCCGTGCGTCGCCACTCGGTTGGTCACCTCATCACCACTCGGCCGCCCCGTGCGTCGCCACCAGGTTGGTCACCTCATAACCACTCGGCCGCCCCGCGCGTCGCCACAGGTTGGTCACCTCATAACCACTCGGCCGCCCCGTGCGTCGCCAACAGGTTGGTCACCTCATAACCACTCGGCCGCCCCGTGCGTCGCCACCAGGTTGGTCACCTCATAACCACTCGGCCGCCCCGTGCGTCGCCAACAGGTTGGTCACCTCATAACCACTTGGCTGCCCCGTGCGTCGCCACTCGGTTGGTCACCTCATCACCACTCGGCCGCCCCGCGCGTCGCCACAGGTTGGTCACCTCATAACCACTCGGCCACCCCGTGCGTCGCCACCAGGTTGGTCACCTCATAACCACTCGGCCGCCCCGCGCGTCGCCACAGGTTGTTCACCTCATAACCACTCGGCCGCCCCGTGCGTCGCCAACAGGTTGGTCACCTCATAACCACTCGGCCGCCCCGTGCATCGCCACTCGGTTGGTCACCTCATCACCACTCGGCCGCCCCGCGCGTCGCCACAGGTTGGTCACCTCATAACCACTTGGCCGCCCCGTGCGTCGCCACCAGGTTGGTCACCTCATAACCACTCGGCCGCCCCGCGTGTCGCCACAGGTTGGTCACCTCATAACCACTCGGCCGCCCCATGCGTCGCCACTCGGTTGGTCACCTCATCACCACTCGGCCGCCCCGCGCGTCGCCACTCCGGTTGGTCGCCTCATAACCACTTGGCCGCCCCGTGTGTCGCCACTTGGTTGGTCACCTCATCACCACTCGGCCGCCCCGCGCGTCGCCATTAAGGTTGGTCACCTCATCACCACTCGGCCGTCCCGTGCATCGCCACTCGGTTGGTCACCTCATCACCACTCGGCCGCCCCGCGCGCCTTCAGACAACTAAGTCATTTTACATTCTGTTATTTTCGTCTTCCCGAGTATTCCATAATTCACACATCACGTTCACTCGGAGGCCACGCCACCAAGTGTACCTCTATGCCCGGTTGCTTATTTTCACATACTTGCTTAGTACTGGTTATGTGACTCCCAAGTCCAACTTTCATTTTTTCGCATACATCATTTACGAACACCATGTGTCGTTCTTCATTTCGAGTTTGCATCGGTCCTCCGGGGCTGCAACTCAGTCGAAACACTACACTTCCGTTTTATTTTAACCAGTATTCCAACGAGTTCAGTAGCATCTCTCGCTTCGACAAGTGCGAATGAATCCTTCGCTCTTTTAGACTTTTGCTGGTCAAACAACAAGCCCCTGGCACTCCCAGCGGGTGTCTATGGGTGTTGTTCACACAAATCATTTCAGCACACATCAAATTTCCTCAAGAAATTATTGTGTTGACTTGTGCCATTTTTTACACAAGTTACGTGATCACTCGACAGCCTTACGCGCCAACTTCATCGCTGCTCGGACTCGGTCACCATACTGATCCTAGCGCACCACAACACTGACCTTGTCCCTCTGTTGACTTCAAACACGTCCGACCAACCCCTCTATGAAATTCTCTTTGTTGTATCAATGATATAGACCTCGTCGGGCATGAGATAGATAAGTCCCTTTCATAATTAAACTTCACACTTCACTCTTTTGCGAGTTTGCCTCTTTCGAGCATCACTCGGAAGCTTCTCCTTTTCTTTACCCAAATCCGACTCGATGAATTGCAAATCACCCATTCAAGACTATATTTCTCATATTCCGGCATGTCCGTTGTCGAAGCCTGTAGTATGCTCGGGGGCTACGCCGCACTCGGGGGTTGCACCTCATTTGAAATGACACTCGCCTGAGTGGTCGAGTACTTCATCACCAGTCAGATCCTTCACTTCAACAAGTGCATTCGATCCGCCACTTGGACAAGTTTTATAATCACCCAGATGCTCTGCACACCATCTTCTTTCCTACTCAGACTCAGTTGTCACGCCGGTCTTGTTGCGTTGCAACCACACCAAACTCGTCACTACATAAGCTTCGAAAGCATTCGACTAAGTCCTCCGAGGACCATTTTCACCGTCCGGTGACACACGACTTCGCCTTAGCCGCTTCGCGCGCCGACACTCGGTTGTGCACGTCTTCACCACTCGGCTGCCCCGTTCATCTTCACTTGGCTAGATATGTAGTCCTACATTCGACCACTTCACACGTCATCACCATTCGGCCGCCCCACGCGTCGCCACTCGGTTGCGCGCGTCTTCACCACTCGACCGCTCCGTGCATCGTCACTCGGTTGTACACATCATCGCCCCTCTACCGCCTCGCGCGTCACCATCAGTTGGACATGTCTTTACCTCTACACCCCCAACACGGGAACGGCTAAGTTACTCATATGGTCAAACCTCATATCACACTCTGTAGCAAGTTTACCTCCTTCGAGCATCACTCGGGGGCTACGCACGGCAGTTGGCCATGTCACCCTCAGAGGTTACGCCCATTTGGTCAACCTGTTGATCACATCAGGAATATTCTTCTGACCATACATGCTCGGTTCGCCGAAGATCTATAAGTGAAGCACGTCCACTTGGATAAATACCCCTTTCATGCAAAAGGGTAAAAATTAAGCACCATCACTGAACCGTACAGGCTACCTTACTCGTCGAACATCGTTCGTACAACCACCTCGTTACGCATCCATCCGATTGATTCAATTCCAGACAAAGATATTTGCTGTGCCAACTGCCTGGAGGTTTACCCAGAGACTTAAATCCTCTGCCAGACTCATCTAGTCCGACAGAGGCTCGGGGACTACACCCAGTGGGTGCACTCAGCGTGCCCCCACTGGAAGAGAACTCAGAAAGAAACATTTTGCTCGATGCAAACCCATCTCCAGTATTACTCGACCTCCGAGTCAGAGAAGAACAAGTTCGATCAGTACCAGCTAAGAAGAGTTTTAGTTTTCTCATCCCCCCGCCGACTGCCCGCAGTCGACGGCGGTTTCGGGAACTACACCCAGTGGGTGCACTCAGCGTGCCCCCACTGGAGTAATCTCCACTCGGTACGGCCTGACCAGTCTGAGTGATGAACAACAACAAAAAGACAGGCTCTAAGACTCCCGCCGACTGCCCGCAGTCGACGGCAGTCTCGGGGACTACACCCAGTGGGTGCACTCAGCGTGCCCCCACTGGAATGGTATCCACTCGGAACGGTCCGCCCAACCCGAGTGACGGCCAAACAACAAAAAAAGACACGTTCCAGGCGTGAAGAAATTCCGAGTAATCAGTTACTCGATGTAGGCCCAGCTCCAAATCACTCCAAAAAAATATTCTATAAGGCGAGTTTAACGCTCCTCCATGGACCTGTTTTGAGCCTTCTTCTAGGACTCAAAGGGTGAAACTCGCAAGTGTGGATCTGAAACCGACTCGTATTGACGTTCCTCCGGGATAAGAATGGCATCTCTCTAAAAGAGCAATCCATGTGTCAATCTGGTTGCACGGATTTAATGACACGCCCATACTCAGATCATGAGTTAAACCTCTCCCGAGAGATGAACGAATGTCACCAAGTTGCTCCTCACAGACACTTACCTCGATTAGTCGGGAAGCATGGTGCCGGAATCCATTGAGATTTTGTTCAAACCTTGGTTGTCTGAAAGCGCGGCGACATGTACCGAGTATTTCTGTAATCACTCGGACCAAACTGTGTCTTACACCAACTCGTTCTGCAAAATCGCAATCGATTCGGGGGCTAATGTTGGGGATACACATAACAGGTAGGCCCACCAAGGGTCGAAATATCATGAAGCATGGGGTCCACACAACATGTGGGTCTAGGTCAATTTCATACAGACACACTATCCACTCGACCAAGCAACATACCATCCACTCGGATGACGGTTCACCACTCGACCGTACGACTCACTCGGATATACGAAGACCAGCAGGCAGCAAGGCAGTCGACATCTTTCTAATAGTGAGGGCTTAATAGCGGGCTGGCATTATGGTATTCATACCCCACTTTGTAACATAGGAGGTGAGGGGGTGGCGCACTCTATATAAGCCACCCCCCACCACTAGACTTGGGGGGGGGGTCTTTTCTTCCACCTCTCTCTCTTTTCACCATTAGTCTCAGGACTTAGCTCAGGCATGGGGATCCGTTCCTCTCTCTCACACACACATTGTAATCTCTGGATATATACTCAGATAAAACAAAGCCTCTCCGGAGCACGAGACGTAGGGTTGTTATCTCCACCGTGAGAGGCCCGAACTCGCTAAAACCACCGTGTCACCCATATGCATCTCGATAGATCATGCTCCGTTATCCTACCCCTCTCTTACTGTCGGAGTCGTTCCCACGACAGTCTGCTCGTTGTTTCTCAACGACACCGATGGTCTGGAAGCAGCTGGCTATGATTATGATGGCTCCGGTGACCTAATGCCGGTGCAAGAAGGAGACCGTGAGGACGGCTCTGGTGACCCAATGCCAGTGCAAGAAGGAGACCGTGATGACGTCTCCGGTGACCGAACCGAGTCCGGCCAGGTATATATATTAGTTAAGCTTCTGCTGACTAGCTAATTGATGCATTCATTGTTTTGGTATGTACACATATTAATTAAGTCTTTGTTATTTTTTCTAGCCCTCCAGATCGAGCACAACTTCGGTAAAGAGACGAGGCCCGAAGAAAAATTGAGCTCGGATGAAAAGTTTGAGATCATAGCAATCGCGCCCGACGGCCAACCGATTGAACCCCTCCGGACAAAGAGCGCATTTGTTGCTCAGTGCGGGGTTTTGGTGAGGGACAAGATCCCGATCAGCATCCAGCAATGGTTTAAGCCGGCTACAGAAGACCCTGAGGTGTCTTATGCCAATGATATGCAGAAAAATGATCTTTGGACTAAGCTGAAGTCAAATTTCACCCTACCGCCAGAGGATAATCCAGAGAAGCCAGTTAAAGAGCAATTAATCAAGTCTTTTGCTCTTAAGAGGATGGCAGAACTATTCAGGAGGTGGAAGAAAGATCTGATTAAGTTTGTCGAAAATAATGAGACACCAGAATTCAAGGGCAGATATGAGAAGATCAGAGATCACTGGCCCGCATTTGTGACCCACAAGACATCGGAAAAGAGTAAGAAGATGTCGGCGACAAACAAGCAAAATGCTGCGAAGAAGAAGCATCACCATCGCACGGGGTCAGGTGGCTACCTCGTAGCCCGGCCTAAGTGGGCCAAGACTGAGAATGATCTGGTTGATAAAGGGATCGAACCAGAGACAATTAACTGGCCAGACCGTTGCCGGACTTGGTTCTTTGAGGCTGGCGGAACATTGGACCCTGTAACAGGGAAGTGCATTTGGACGAACGATCAAATGGACATACCAGTCAGGAAGCTTCAGCAGTATATTGAAGCAGCGCAGCAAGGGACGTTCTTTCCAGACAGAGAGAACGACGAGCTTACAATGGCCCTCGGGAATCCTGAGCACCCTGGACAGACACGAGGCACGCCAGGCTCCATTCCGTGGAAGGTTGGGTTTCCGGACGCAGGCGGTTACAAATCCCATGAGAGGAGGAAAAAAGTGCAGCAGACCCAAATGCAAGCGCTGCAAGCAAGGGTACAAGCGGTAGAGGAACGAGAAGCAAATCGCAGCAAACGTACTGCCGAAGCTACCCCGCCATCTCAGCGGAGAAGCAGCGTGGCTTCCACCGAGATGCTTCAGCCGGAGCATGCCTTGACGGCTCCTGCCAGCTATCCCGTGGATGCTATCACGGAGTCTCAAAATTGCCACCTTATGACGCAATGGATGAATTTGAAGGTCAGGGCGGCTGTTGGCTCTGTTTATCCTACTGAACACGGCGCAACTTTTCACTGCAGGCCGATTCCAGAAGGACATGCTAGGGTGATGGTGGATGAAATAACGGAGGGATTTGAGGACCTCCAGCTTGACCACCCTACCGGTGAAGGGGAGACTAGGCTGGGGTCTGCTCTGAAGACTCCATGCCTATGGCGGAAGGAGCTCATCAGCCTTCCGAACTGGACGCCTCCGCCTCCTCCTCCTCCTCCGGCAAGTCAGGGCACTCCGCCTCCTCCACCGCATCCTCCTTCGGCGAGTTAGGGCACTCCGCCTCCTCCACCGCCTCCTCCTCCGGCGAGTGACGATCAGGGCACTCGACCGGTTCCTTCTCCAGCGCGTCGCGACACTCCGCCTCCTTCTCTGCCTGCGCCGACGCGCCCGAGCAGCCAACCTCCTCCTTCTCCGCCTCGTCAGCAAGGGTGGAAGAGACCTGCCGCCGCTCCGGCTGCTCCGGCGCATCGTAGTCCTTCTCCTCTGCCTCATAAGCAAGTAAAGAAGACAACCGCTCCGTCTGCTCTGCCGGCGTCTAGCAGTACAGCCAGAGGCGGGAGGAAATACAGATTTGGTCCTTCTCTGAAGACTCCAGATAAGTTACCATATGAGAGGACCCCGGAGGAGAACGCCGAGATCGCACGAGAAGAAGTGAGGAACTACTTTGAAGGGGTGAAAGCAAAGAAACATCCACCTCCAAAGGAGAAGGTAGATCCGGTGAAAGCGAAGCGCACTCTGGCTGCCCTGACAAAACCACCCAAGTCTCCGCCGAAAGGAAACTATGAGTGCATTATTGGAAAGGAATTTGCCGAAGCGGAGCGGTCGGGAAGTACTGTCAGTGATCAAAGGCTGAAAGAACGACGAGCTGGGAAACAAATTGCCCAGCTCGGCGAACAAGCGAAGCAATCGTGCCCCCCGCTCAAGGTGCCTAGCGACAATGTCGCTAATTATCCGAGGATGGTGCCCAGTTATAGCAATCTTGGCGATTACCTGCCCGACAATGTACATTATGATTTCATGGAGGTGCAGATACAAAGATACGAGTACGGGAAGCCTCTCGTCAAAGATGAAAGATCTCTATCAACGATGGTGCGAAGATTGCATGATTGGTACTTGAAAATCTGCAGAGACTCTGGGGGGAGGAGTACTTTGTATGTGAAAGTTAAAAAGGAGCATGACCTCGTTGGAATTGAACTGTTGCCTGTTCCATTCGAGGAGTTCTTTCAGTTTTTCAATCAATTGGCCCTCGATAAAACAACGGTCGCCTGCTACTGTCTGTAAGTAGTACTACTTCTGTCATTAAGTCTCTCTATATAGCTCAGCTCTTTCATTGCATGTATTTATAATCATCCTCAATATATTATGCAGATTGAAGATTGCCGAATTGAAGAAAAGACAAGTCGGTGATATTGGGTTCATTAACACATATCTCATAGATGCAACTCAGGTTAAATTTCATGCCGCAGATACCGAGGCCAACTTGCTACGATCGTTGGTAATAAATGAAAACAAAGATATAATACTTTTTCCTTACAACTTCAAGTGAGTGTTACTGTCTTGTGCGTATTCGGTTTCCCTTATATATTAGTCAAGGTTATAGTAATGTAATTGATGAGTTATGCATGCGTGTACAGTAACCACTATATTCTCCTAGAGATTAAGCTTGAGCAGGGACTAGTAACCGTCTTAGACTCAAGACGAAAAGATCCCCAGGACTATGCATACATGACTCAAATGCTCGAGAAGTAAGTTAAATCGATCATTATCCACCATATCAGCCACTTTGTTCATTTCCTGATATATCAAGTAATTGTTTTCTTTGTCTGGCAGGGTTTGGAAAAAATTCTCCAAAAAAGCTCCAGGACTCCCGAAGAAGCTGCAATTTAGACACCCGAAAGTAAGTACTATAGTAGCATGTTCCGTGCATCTCCGATTGATTCAAGCGCTAGTTTCATCAATACCATTTGGCGTTCTTGCTTATCAGTTTGATTGACCTCTATTTCTTGTAAAGTGGTTGTGGCAGGAACAAGGGAATGATTTCTGTGGATACTACGTTTGCGAGTCCATCCACCACACGACCTGTGAGCGGGGCTACACTGACGAACAATATGAAGTACGTAAATAACAACATTCACAATTTTATTTTATTACCATCATTTGTGTTGAGTTTCATTCATTCATATATATATATATATATATATATATATATATATATATATATATATATATATATATGTATGTATGTATTGACCACCTTCTTCAAATTAGATGTTTCGGAAGCGGGATGAACTCCTAGCACCAGCTCGCATGCGAGTAATTCAAGAGGAATTGACGGCATTCTTTCTTGACCACGTGATCGCTGAAGACGGAGAATACTATGTGGACCATGAGTCCGTATGATTATATTTGTAAGAGATAATTATTGTATATATGTAGCCGGTAGTGTCGGATAGATATACGAGAACTTGTTGTTCGACCAATCTCTCGGAGAAGGAGAGGTGGTCGATATCACTTCTCTCTGTATGCATATATGTTCATGACGATCTTCTGTTTCCTTCGTTTGCTTACTAGCTAGCTAGCGTGTCTAGTCCTCTCTATACGTATGTATAGTACGTAGCGTCGACCAAGCACGGACATAAGAGAGGACACTTCTCTTTATTAATTATAGCTAGCTAACACAATATATGAAACACCTAAATTAACCCCAAAAACCCCCAAACCCCCCCCCCCCTTTCAAAAAAAACAAAAACCCCAGCCACAGAAATGCTGACGTGTGCATGCCTATTGGTCCTGGTTGGTGCCACCAACCGTGACCAAAGGGTCTCCTGCCTGGGCTCCGCGCACAGGCCACGTGGAGGCCCATCAGTCCCGGTTCTGGATTGAACCGGGACTAAAGGGACATGGCATTAGTACTGATCCTTTAGTCCCGATTCAGGAACCGGGACAAAAGGCCCCTACGAACCGGGACAACAGGCCTTTTTCTACCAGTGTGTCTACTGCAGCCCGCCTGGGTGTCCATGTCCATCCTCGTTAGGCCAACCATATCCAGCTATAGACAAACCAGCCGTCTCGAGCGGGCGGCCTCTATCGTCTGGCCCCACGCACCGCTATTCTCATCCTCCTCATGTGTTCTCATCCTCCTCCTCGTCTCAGTCGCTCACCCCAAGCATAGAACTACTACCACGCAGCACACTCCCTCAACATCTGCCGCTGTTTCTAAGGCCCCCCGCAGCTTGATCCAGATTAGGATCGAGGCCACCACCGAGCCGCCTCCCCTCCACCGTCCTCCACGCGCCCGATCCACCCCTTCCCCGTCCTCGCGCACGTTGCCCTGCAGGATTAATTTCTTTGTTCTGTCCCATCCTTTGGATGTTGACTTGATGCAGCGAGGCCTCCGATGTATAGAAGTCCATGGCCGAGCCTCTCACCTCCATCCCCAATGATGCCCGTGGCCACAACCGCCGCGACTGCACTCTGCACCGCACTGCCGTCTGCTACAGCAAGCCGCCGCCTCGTTCGACCTCCTGTCGCTGCCCCGCCCCTCCTTTCTCGTTAGAGATTCTTATCTTCCTCGCACAACCCTCTTTTCTTCTCGCACCACTGCCTCTTTGCTTTTTTTTATTCTTCTTTTATTTCTTGCCTCGTGTCTTGGCTTGCTTGATTCTTACAACTGACGAGCACATATAAGTCGGTAGGATTTGATTTGAAGGAGCAAGATGGGACTATTCTTCTTATATACATATATAAGTTGGTAAATTAGAACAAAAAATTGTGGAGAGGGCCCTGGCGGGCCTAGCTAGGCCCATGTGAAGAGCAATGTACGTGCTAGAAAATCGAAAGTGACAGACGAATTTTGTAGGACATGATATATAAATAGATTAGTACCACCTTGGATGTTGGAAAAAATATGGACGTGTTGAAAAAAAAACTGAATGCGTAAATTTACGGGAAAAACGTATTGTGACGGTGAACCCACGGAGTCAATCCGTGTTTTATTATTAGAAGGATATGATTGTAAGAGATTAGGGAAAGATAGGGCGGAGAGTGAACGTGGTCGTTTGGCACTAACTGTTAGATGCACACGCAATCATGTCCGGTAGCCTACGTTTCATTATTCATGCCTTAACTACCATTTTATTGGAATACACAATGGCTGTAATCTACTATATATAAATAGGAGCCCCAACTAGCTGATTTTCCCCGCTTGTGGTGAAGCAACGTCATCCTTTAATCATGGCTGCTGGCTACACTAATTTTTCGGGTTCTCTTATTCGGCGCGTAGGGTGTGCGCTAGCAACCGCACGCGTACCGCCGCTGCTCCCCCATTTGACCAATGGGTCAGCCCAAATAGCTCATGTTCGGTTCTGCGCGTTTTTTTGTTATTTATTTTGGTTTATTTCATTTTTATTCTTTTCCTTTTCCCTTTATCTTTTAATTTTTATTTTATCCTTTTTCTAATTTAATTTTCTCTATTCTCTTTCTTTCCAAGTTTCACGAAAATTTCTGAAATTTGGGATCATCTTTTTCAATTTCAAGTCAGTTAACAAATTTTAAATTTTGAACATTTCTTCAAAATTTTAAAAACAAATTTTGTCGATCGATTTCAGAAAAATTTCATCACTTTTCTGAGATTTAAAGCTTTTTTAAATTCATCATGAACATTTTTTGCAAATCCCTGAACAGTTTTTCCAAATCTTGAACATTTTTCTAAAATTCACGAACATTTATTTCGAAATGGCATACATGTTTTGGAACTCGTGAACAAGTTTTTGGCATAGGTGATCATTTTTTTAAAATTCGAGATTTTTTCTTGAAATTTAGAAAGCTTTTTTTCATGCATTTTTTTTGAATTTGCAAATATTTTCCGGTTTTTTTGAAAATTTAGAAAAATTTGTGAACAATTTTGATAATCTTGTTCACAATCATACCACACTATCAAGTAATGCATATTTTTTCCATCACTTTTCTGAACAGAACTGACACTACTCTATTGTTAAAAAACTGCATATTTTTCCTAGCCATACAATCATGCCACACTATCAAGTAATGCATGTAAGTTACTGATAATTCTGAAAGGTGCCCGAGCTCGTCTGCAGCTGGTGAATAATAAAATAAAAAATTGCACAAAAATTCCAAAAAATATGAATCTATTTTGCATGCAAGATTATTGAGTGCGTGCAAAAAATCGTTGGTAAACGATATTAGAGGACCTCAAGCCAGAAAAGAAAAAATCGACCATGAACAGTGCTGCATGCTCCACTACCTCCAAGGTCTCTTCAGCAATTTAGTCAGGAGCATCTACACATGCGTGCAGAATAGCCACACTCATAATTTCTACGCTATGTTTTCTGTATAACCATGCAGCTCTGCCATGCCAGATTAGTTATTTCGGACTTAGTCGTGTCTCGAATGGACACAATATATGTTTTGGGCATTTTGAGCATACCTATTTAGTTGATGTTTCACTTTTCTTATATAAATGATGCTCGTCTAACTACAATCTAATTTCTCTCTCTCTTATACATGCTTTTGATATATACTCTTTGAATTTTTTAAAGTGTACATCAAGAAATACTCTTACACTTTATTTTCATTAGTTATAGTTGTTTATGTAGCCCCTAATAATGCATTTATTTTGACAAGATTACCGAAGCAACGCACAGGTCAACATCAAGTATTCCTGGTTCTCTCGCCCAAAAATCTAGGCT
Source organism: Triticum aestivum (assembly GCF_018294505.1). Lineage (NCBI taxonomy): Eukaryota > Viridiplantae > Streptophyta > Magnoliopsida > Poales > Poaceae > Triticum > Triticum aestivum. Next base: position 708,413,415 of record NC_057800.1, read on the forward strand.
ATTATATGGTAATTGGGCTTTCCACCCAGTATCCAGGGACACCGGATGGGTCGGGCCTACGTGGATCCGCCGGTTCGTGGAAGTATTGTTTTGGACGTTCTTTAGTCAAACATTTAGAACTCTTATTGTTGTCATTGTCTTACATACTTTGGTTGAAATTTCATATCTACATATTTCTGTCAAAGATTATTTTAATACTATTATAGTTTTCATTGGTATTATAAAAATATACTACCATAAAAACTAGTAGTCAAAGTTACATCTTGAAGACTGCTCAGATACCCGAGATCGCCGCTGGATGTCGTCGTAGATTGTAGCCGCCTGCAGATGGAACCGCCTTTCGCCTCTCCCCCTTGCGCCACCAAAAGGCAAACGCCGTGCATGCATTCTCCTATAGACTAATTCGAGGGTTTCATTATCAGAGCCAACAGTGTCATGACCCGGACTATGGCGTGTTGCTAATTCCAACACCAAAGCCCCTGGAGGGGATTTGTATCTGTATGCTTCCCATGCCCACCGTTGTACTCATACAAACCACATGCACCATTATTTTCAGTCTGAGTAAAAAGCTGGATTTGGTGTTATTTTCAGTCCTATTATCTTTCGGAGATAGCTTTTTTTTTGGAAAAAGGAGGATTCCCTCTTGTCCGTGTATCCGAAAGATGCATGCAGCCACATTATTGAAATAATTCGACCAAAACAAAGTTTGGTATCTTAACTACAGCTCACAGCAGGAGCACAAAAACATAAAAGCTAACAATAAAAAAGCAAAGCCGCAACCAGCTGGACGTCAAGGACCTATCCTATTATGCGACCGCTATCCAAACCGGTTGAAAATAGCCCGTGCTACCATCTCCCATCGGTTGCACCCAGCAGATCTGAAGATAACCCGCAAGAAGTTTAGAATATATAATCCTTTAAAAATTATATTGTTCCTGCAGTTCCATATAGCCGAAAGAAGTGTGCATATTCCAATACGAATATTTGACGCAGTGTCTGGTTGCACTTCATTTAGCCACGTCCCAGACAACGCATCTATGCTAGATGGAGGTGTTATACTAAACGCTACATGGATTGATCGCCAAAGTAACTTTGCGAGAGGGCAATCAATGGATAAATGTTGGATTGTTTCGTCATGAATTCAAAAGCAACATCATGAACTACCGACCCATTGTCGCTTTAGTAAGTTGTCGTTGATAAGAATGACCTGCTTATGCACAAACCACATAAAAATTTTGATGCGCAGGGGAACCTTAACTTTCCAAATTTGTATCGATCTTGGGATTGGGTCAGAATTAATGAGGTCTAAGTACATAGATTTAACCCTAAACACTTCATTCTCCGTCAACTTCTAGTGCACGGCATCTGCTTGGGCTGAGAGCTGAACGTCCATCAACCTCCGCACTAAGTGTAGCCAGGAGGTTCATCGTTCCCCTACTAAAGCCCGCCCACCGGAGATGGTAGCGCGAAGTATCTTCAACCGGTTTGGATGGCGATCCAATCTTAGGATAGGTATCTAGTCATCTATTCCTATGTTCGTGGCAGTTGTGGCTTTTTCTTCGTTCAGTTTTTATTTATCTCTTTTGCTTCGTTTGTGAGCTGTACTGAATTTAAGACTACGACTTTGGTTCGATTTTTTTAATAATATGGCCACATGCATCTCTCGGATACAGAGGCCGGGGGCAAGCCTCCTTTTCCCCAAAATAATAATCTAGCAAACGATGTTTCTGAAAATTCATATTCAGATTCATCTGAATTGATAAGTCGCGTTGTCCAGTAGATGTAACTTTTTTGTAAGGAATTTTACTCACCCGTTGTATGTAACACAATCACATTAAAGTTGTGTTGCCCTAAAGGACTCCTCGGAAATCACGTTGCACGTATATGCTTTATCTACTTCCAAGTCACATATTGCAATACATGCAGGTTGTGCTCCGCATGCCATCCTTTCGTAGCATCTTGTAACAGCGGTGGAGGTATGACGTGTCATATGTCAAGCTGCCATGGAGGTGTTTTGCTGTGACGTGTTGTGCCACTTTTTCGCTCTATGGCAAATGGTGCTCCGGACACTCCTCCAGCAGATCTTTCTTCAGTCTCTTGACGTTGTACATGTTGAGATGCTTCTGCAAAACCTCCCCCGGCAGCTAATCAGGGTCGGCGTCGTCTGCAGGCAGCCGTGTCTTGCTCAACATTCTCGATTACGTTACATACTATGGGAAGTGGATCAAGTCTGATGCAACCTACAATGGAGGACGTGTTTCCGTATGTCTCTCATTCCCAACACACAACACACGTCGAACTCCAAATTGATACTACTTTTTTGTGTAACTGATGTTCTACAAATCTTTTCCTGCAACCAAGGACCACTCGTGTGGCTTGAGTGTCATCTCCTAGTTAGGAGAGCTAAACAATAAATCTATGTCTGCGAGCAATACTAGTACACAGGCTATCCTTTATATATCCTTTTATGCCCATGTCAAGATCGTCAGTTTGTAGTTCAAAAAAAAAAAAACGTCACGTGTGTTCTACAACTGATCAATGATCTCTTGTTGTCATAAAGTAGAAGATATGTATCTCATTGGCAGTAGTGACATCTCAACTCATTAATGATTTTATCGTTTCCATTTCAACGAACGTAACAATAGACCAGCAGATTCACTGATGAGAGAACGGAACACTTGCAGAGTACTTTTTCTCAGTGCTGTTCTATTGGGTGGATGCGATCTTATGTTCCCCTTCATGTCGTTTGTAAGAGTGTATAGATCATATATTTATGCATTTGTTATATGTTCAGCGTTGACGTGTTTGAGACCAAATGTGTAAAACATGCATTTTAGTGAGTGGTAGTCATCAGTTTAAAACATATATCGATGCAATTATAAAAGAAAAGTGAGTAGAGTTCATTAGTTTATATTCTTGGTCGATGCAAAGTTTACATGCAGAAAGTTGCATTGTTCTGAACAAGCAGTATGACTTATCGAAGTTCATTGTTTTGGGCCTAGTATGCTCGTGCTATTGCGTCCGGTCAGCTACCGTCGTTGACGGTGGAGGTTGAGCCCTCGCGCGTGCCGATGGTGTTGCTGCCTCTAGTCCCGACACCTCTTCTTCAGTGTGCAGACCTCACTCCATGGTGCCGTGGTGAGACGGCTTCAAGACCGTGGTGGCGCAGGTGTTGGGTTCCACAGTAGGGTGCGTCGACTGCAAATTAAAATTTCCTACGCGCAGAACAACCAAGAACATGCTACGGGAGATGGATCACAGATCGTTACCACTAGACGCGTAGTGCCGTGCATCGGAAGAAGAGTTGGGGCAGCGCGTCCGCATGGATCGTCTCCTCCTCGTCCGATCTCCCTCGAACAACCGATCGTCGGTTCCCACGTACAGGTTCGCCGGAGCGGCGCAAGTGCACCGCCTCTAACGGTATTCGCGCGTGCAGGAGGAACACCATGCGGCGGACTGCTAGGTCCGATCACACAGTCGGCGGCGAGTGGAGGTGGCCATTCGCAGCACATGCAAACCCTAGTGACAGCGCCGAAGTGATCAACCGCATGAGTGTGCCGCACCCCCACTTATATAGGCATCCGTCACGGGCTCAACACTTGAACCTCACACGGATCCTAAAGCCCAAAGTCTGTTCGGCCTGGATCTGAATCCGAGTGGGATCACTTCTGACTCGTGGAGTCGGACCGGGCCTCACAGGATTCCTTCCCTTAAGTGCGCGACCCCTTAGGTTCTCGTTCACTTGGTCGCAAGTCAGGTCACATCCGACTCAGCTAGTCGGTAGCGTCCTCTAGCAAAGTGTGCCGACTCCAAGTGTCCGATGAAGCTGGTTAGGCGAACGCGTACATCATACTTCTGTTCCCTTTGCCACACGATATGTGTTGTCGGGCTCAAGGCGAGTCTGTCATCCTTCTGCTAGCCCGACCTCTTTCTCGTTCCAGTGATGTCGACCACAAATCAGATTATCTCATAATCCTTGTCGCATGGCCATGCTTATCCTGGTCGGATCACACGAGGGGCCCAGAGTATATCTCTCCTGATCGGAGGGGCAAATCCCATCTTGCTCGACCATGTATCACAACATGGGTCTGGACAAGCCCAAAACCTACCTTTGTAACTACCCAGTCACGGAGTAGCGTTTGAGCGACCCAAAGCAGGTCTGTCACCATCTCGAGTACATGTGCCAGCTCAGATCTTAGGTCATAGAACGTATGTTGTACTAGAAACTCACATATGACATATCGCTACATCTCATAGTTTGGTATGTCCGAATTGGACCTTATCTCAACTCGGATCCGACTAGATCCTTCCAAGTCCATATTATCCGGTTAGTATCCCATGCTCCATGGCTAGTGAGACCAAGCCATCGACCGTTTCATATGCTAATCTAGTCGGCTGCGCGTCCACACAACCCTTTCGACTAGGGACCTTTTAGGACAGTCATCATACAATGCATAGTCCCACAAACAAGTCACTTACTTGCTGATACACATCATTAATAATGTCCAAGGACTATCTTTATTCATAAACACATAGGAAATATCATCACACATGATTGCCCCTACGACATATCCCCAACAGAAGGATGGTGGTCGGTTTGGTGACGGGCTCCGGAGCGCCCGTGGTGAAGGTTGGGATCGGGAGAAATCCCTGTCGGCCTGGCCGACACCGATGCGGTGGCGCGTGAGGGTACCGCCAAACCTTCCTAGAGGGTATCGGGGGCTACCCTTCCTCTCTCCTCGTCGCGTACCGGGGGGAACCCTTGGCAGCAGTGTCGTCATCGTCGCGTCCCTTCTTAGTGGTGTTGATTGGTACTGGCGCTTCAGAGTCTAGGAGCTTGGTGGGAGATCTCTAGTGGGCGTAGTGGTCACGAGGCTTCTTCGTTTTGGTGATCCGCCGTTATCGGGATTTGTTTCTTTTTTATTTTATCTTTCGGTTCTTTTGGGCGTCTCTGTGCTGCTTCCGCCCCAGCACCTATCGTTGGTCATATCGGTTAGTTGCTTTGTAATACAAAGCGGGGGAAACCCTTTTTCGGAACAAGGATAGAACCTGAGACTGTTTGTTAGTCTCTGAACATTGACGATGAATCAACTTTTTGAGAAGTGCTATTGACGTGAAGCCTTATCTTGATGATATCTTGCACATTTTTTTCCGCACACTAAGCATAAGCCCTTGGATTTCCTGTAATTATGCCGTGTCGTCCATTTATCTCTAGACTGAACGGTACACATCAATTCATTGTCCTTCTTTTCTTCATTTGGTCTTGCTCGACCTGGGGGAGGCAATGGAAATGGCAAGGCATGATAAAAGTAGTTAAACTTCCCAATCCTTGGTGGAGCAGCGCTAGCTCCTAGGCGGTGTCCAGATCAAAGGGTTTCTGTATAGCAACAACAATGCACACGCCTCATTTCAACCAATCCAGGGACCCGGAATCTTACGTGGTCAGCTGGTCATACAATTTCGTGAATCAACATCCACGACGTAGTCTGCAATCATGGTGGTTCTCGAAGTTTAAAATAGGCAGTGAACTAGGTTCTAATGGAGATGTTGTCAAATCGGCTATAAAGCAGCTGGCTGGACAGGGGAACTGGTTTGGGGGTAGAAGTGTTGCGTTGGTTCCAGCCTCGCATGTGTGGCCGCACCTTCAAATCGAGCCAAAGCGAACACGATCCAACAAGACGATGGTATTCCTCACTTGTGGAGCTACTCTCTGCATCTCGTTTGCTAGAGGTGGGGCTTGTTCCCGTCAAATCGTGGAAGTTCAATGCAAGCACCGCTGTGAAACGAGTCAGTTGCATTGCATCTGAAGCATGAAAATCACGAGGTGAACAAAAATCTCGAGGAGGAAAGGGATTCACGTGCAAGTATAACTTAGGAGGGACACCGATAGTACTCCCTACATTCACAAATATAAGATGTTCTAGATTTTTTCTGAATCAAATGTATATAGACATGTTTTGGTGTCTTTGATCACTCATTTCCATCCATGTATAGTCTATATTGAAATATTCAAAACATTATATATTTGTAAACAGAGGGAGTATGTGCATTCTCCCGGTCCCAATGGAGTCAGAGGTGGTCATGCCGTGTCCAGTCCTAGCGTCATATGTAGCTTAGGTACTTCCTTGCTTTCCCCCGATCTCTTGCCTCGCAGTCCTGCCAAGATCCACCCAAATTTCATCGACGTTGACGCTGAGTTCGGGATCTCGTAGAGACATGGCCTCATTGAAGAGATTCATCTTCACTAGTTTAACACCCAAACATACTTGGAGGTCCTCTCATTGAGACACATAGACGACCTGGGCACGCTTCATCTTCAACACATCCTCACAAAGACGAGCAGTTGGACATTACGATGACTCATAAACAAGGCGGCGACTGAACATGCTAACTTGCACGACTATTTAACTCATCAGACTTCAACAGACGACGATCTTCATAAGATCCTTTGGTACTATACCTCAGCAGCACGGATCCCGTCAAAGTTCCTTCCACCATCTTTCCGACGACAGCCTGTTGTCTCCCTCCTTGTGGCTCTGCCGAAGGACGATCACCCGATCCTGTAGTACGTCGCTCCTTAAATGATTATTGCCCGCTCATCCTCGTCACTGCACCATTCGATAACTATGTCATCCGCCTTGAGATACACATACATCCACAAGTCCTAAACGGGACTGCAGCATGATTACTTTCCTAACCTTTAGGAGTAGTACTAACTCGTAACTCTACATACACAATCTAGGTTGGAGTCTTCTTAGTCTCAAGATTATTCCTAATGCCAATCAATCTCCCATTGAAGGCACACATCCAAGTCATTCGTTCCTAGCCATTCGGCCGTTTTCTTCCATTCAAACTGATTGGTAGTGCTACCACGAAGCTATACAGCGAGGTTACATGAGTCAATGTTTGCTACTCCCGAATACTCTCTTTGTCTACTGACGCATGAATTCATAGCAGCTTTGGCGGCTGGATACAATCAGTGTTTATAGCCACAAATGTGTAGAATTGGGGAAAAGCAAGGAGACAGAGTTGAGAGCCTTGGTGGGAAGGGGAGAGTTGGTAGCCGCCGGTTCTGTTCGTTTGCCTCCCCTGCTTTCATACCTGCGTGGTTCACCCACTGATCCCCTAGGAAACGTGTGTTGGTCTTGCGTGCCTTCTTCATTTGGGCTGCAACTCTGTGGGGACGGACAAGCAACAAAATTAAGTGATTTCGGGTTTCATTTCGGCCAAAGGACTGAAATTTTCATTTGAATATGACTGAGCTCTGACCAAAAAATTAAAATAATTAGAATTTTAGTGCTTTACTAAAGTTGCTGAAACATTTTGCCCAAAAGACAATTATTTCAGTATGTACCAAAACTGATGAAATTTCTGAAATTTCCCTGAAATTACACTGAAAGTGAGAACCAGTAACAACTCAAATAGATGAGCATATGTACAAAAGTAAGTCCACAATTGTTATCTTAAGAGCAAGGTCCGTCAGACTTGAGGAAATTTCATATGTTTTTGACAAGAAAGGGCGATACACACAATACACTCCTGGCACTTGACCGATGGCAGTGGAAATCATATTATTCTTCAAATAATTAGCACTATACTAGGCTATGGAGTCTGGAGTGGATGCTTTTGTTTAGGGCATGGAGGAGCATAGTAGTAGATTTGGTAAGATGAAAGTTTTGAGAGAACCATTTGGCTGCAGGGAGGAAAGCCGATAAACGTAGCTCTTCGTCTCGTTGTTATCATGTGGAGGAAAACAATACTATATACGTGCTTGTACATGCCTATTGGTGAAGGAGCAGTTGCGTCATTGATCAGACCACATATCATGCCATCCAAGATAAGCCAATTTGTTAAGCATTTTGCCAAAATAAATAGAAAAAGCTAATTAATCGGCAGTGGGAAGTGAGCCTAACTCAAGTGGTTGAGGGAGTGGATGCACAAACCCAACACCTGGGTTCGAATCCTCACGGATACGAATTTAGATTCCTATTTAATCTTGAGGACCAGGCTTTTCTGATACTCACGCATTTATTGAGGACTAGACTCGATACATAACCGAGATTAAAAATCCTAATACTCATACTTAAAAGGCCGTATGCATTTCTAGTTGGTGCAGAGGCCGGGGAAGTAAAAATTGCATATTTAATTCATACCTGCCCGCCCCTCTCCCCTGGGTCACCCCCGCGCGGCGACCAGGGGGGAACCCTAGTGCCGCCAAGCCCTCAGCTCCCTCTCCCACCTCTCCTGCCTGCCGCCGCACCAAAGTCGACGCCCTCGGCGCCGATTCCCTTCCTGGAGGCTTCGGTGTGGATCATACGCCCCTCACCTCTGCCATGAGCGCACGCGAAAGCCTCCGTTCCTCTGTTTGGGCGACGAAGGCGTCGGCCGATGACTGCTCAGGATGTAGGAGTTACTGGTAGTTTGGAGTCGACGCGAGATGGCATGTAGGTGCAGCGGTGTGGCATCAACAGTATCATCAACGGTGGGTCTCGTCGGCATGGCGCAGTGGTGGAGCGCTGTGGCATCAACAGTATCATCGACGGTGGGTCTCGTCGGCATGGCGCGGTGGAGACTCGACGTCCGATGCGTGGAGATGGACTCGCGCAGGAGGAGGAAGCTGTTTGGCGTCGACGGTAGCTAGACCGTGCAAGGTAGATGCAGCAGTACAACTCTGAAGATGGATTGGTGGCAGGTGGCTGCGGCGGCCTCATACCCGGCAGGCGTCCTGGTTGAGGAGTGCGCCGGACCGGTGGGTGCCCCATACCCGGCAGGCGTCCTGGATGGGACCTCTGGTCTTAGATGTTAGGTTTGGCTGCGAGGTCTGTTTGGTATTAGGCCCAGACTATCAACATCCCTTCATCATTTGGATAGGATTGGTGACAAATGTATTACTTTGTAATGTCTTGTGTTCATAATTAATAAAGTGGCTGCATGCATTGTCCAGATGCAGAGGCAGGGGTCCTCCTCCATTTCTAAAAAAAATCTGCAGCAATTAGGCACCACAAAAGTTACAAGTTCATTGCTCATATTTTCTATGATCTTTGGAAATAATTTTAGTTGATCATAAGCTCTTCAGTCTAAAGGTACAGTGACATGAGTGGAATGGTAAAGGTACTTAGGACTGCAATTGCTCGGATTGCAACTATTAGGTTGAAGTGCATCTCACCGTTTCCTTGTCGGCTGCATGAGGCGATTTTAGGATGCCTTAGCTCGTCCTGATGGGTTAGTGAAAAACAGTATAGGTAGTCAAAGTTTGATTACAAGTTTTTTTTGTGGTGTAACCTTGTCTAGCATATCAATACACTACTACTTCCCATGAGGATTTTTCACCTTGCTGTTGTGACTGACGGTAGATCAGTGACAAGCCCTGGAACTTCCGAGGATTCGCACAGTTCTAGACCCACAATCGTGAAGTAGCGGCAGTAGGGCATCTGCTTCATCGTCTCCAGGCCCGGTAGCTGCCCTGCTGGGATTGTTCGTCCATCCCACAGCATAACTCCACCAAGCTGGCGATGATTTTGGCACATTCAAACCGGTTTCACCATGGGTAGTCTGGCAGCTTTAGGGGTTGTGTTCCTTAATGCCTCCCATTCCCAAGAAAGGTTGTGCACTTTAGTTTCATAATTGTCATTTCTCTCTTTATTTGGAAACTCGAGGGCATTGCTGATAACTTCGGGTGCATTCCAAGTTTCAGAAGAATGTTTCTCAACTCTCCAAGTTAGAATTGAGCTTTATATATACTCATATTTTGTACACCGAGAGTACATACTCCGGCCCGTTAACGGATTCTTTGGGCGGAATATCCTAACAGTTTTCCTCAGTTTCAGTCGACTAAGACTTCGTTATGTCTCAGTCGATACTATCTTTCTTTAATTTTGCATGAAGATTTGTGAAAAAAATTATTCTCAGATTTTCTTTTTTCTTCTCATATGCTATATCACTTGACTGAGACCTAGCCACACCCTATACCTAATAACTATTAAACCAACCGCTAGGAATAAAACTAAATGGATGCACGCATGCAACTATCCAAAACAATAAGGTGTGCATCAAGGCTGCTTGCTCGCTTGATCCACCTGTCCCGATTTTACTGTGCCGAATTTTTTTAACCGGAAGGTGGAAACGCAATGCTGAAGGGGCACTCGCTCGCGTGAGACAGAACGCCCAGCCCCCCGTTCCCCTTTCCCCTCCTCGATTCCTCTTCCCCTCCCTCTCCCTCTTCCTCGTCTACCGCCGCCACCACTAGCCGGAGCCCTCCGCCATAGCCGCCGTCACCACTAGCCGGAGCCCTCCGCCATAGCCGCCGCCACCAGCGCCCTCCCCAAAAGCCTGCAACCCACTTCTCTCTCCTCCGCTCACCTTATTCCCACCAACGGCGAGCTCCTCCCCAAAGCCATGGTGTGAGCGAGGAGGCGACAGGTCCGGAGACTACCTCCTGGATCAGGAGGAGAAAGAGAAGCCTAGGGGCAAAATTATGCGTCTTAGCAGTGGCTCGAGCGATGTAGGACGGTGATGAGCGAGCGGCTTCTACAGGCGATGGAAGCGGTGGTGGGGTGGCTTGGGGACCGGCGCTTGCGTCAACCGACGGCGAGCACGGCTGCTGCCAACCAGCCAAGGTAAGCTTGCCCCAACCCTTCCCTCTCTCCCTCTCTTTTCCCATCTATGCTCACTCCCTGTTTCATCCTCTCCCAGGTCTTGGATTCGCAAAGTGATACATCCCTGGATCAATTTAAGCTCTTGCAATCTCCAGTCAGTTAAGGTGGTCATTCATGCTACCCAGATCTTATCTCTTCATGTCGTAAAAAATAATATTGTGCACTATAATGCCATGAACATCTCGGAATATTTACATTTGTTGTAGCCGGTGCTTAATTTCCCCCCACGTATTTGTAACTGAAGCCCACCCATACATACTCATGTATCTGACGGTTTGTGGGGATTGAATCGGGATTGGGTTTGGTCTACTGCAGATGAGTCACATGGCGACGCTTGAGAAGGTGATGTCTGGCAGGGATCAACACACTCTTTGCCACCCAGTCCGGCCTGCCCATGGTTGACGGCAAGGGCAGGTGCATTGGGTTGTCTCCAAGAAGCACAAGGCCAGGGCATCCAATTGGGTCAGTGCTATACTTCATATTCCTAACATCTACTACATCCTGCAATTACTTGCAGTTGCTACTTGCAACTCGTATGATCTCTCTTACTAGGTAAATGAAAATTTATTGTTGAAGAAGCAAATATTATGCCAAGTAGAAGCATACAGCCCGAACAAGGTCCTAGAGCGGTGTTGCCAAGACGCCGGAGCGGAGGCTGGCGAGGCCGGGGCTAGCGGTTGTCGAACAAGAGTTTTTTAATTTCAGACCATTTTTATTTTGAGTTGCTTCTATCTAGCTGGATTTGTGGAATCTAAGTGTTCTCCAAATTGTGCTTTTTGATCATTACATTAAATTTTGTATCACCGCTTTCAAAGTTGGGCCTTGTTCATTGCAAGGGAAAGAGGTCTCTTGCACAGCCCCAAATACATCACAAGTAGACCGTAGGTTAGGTTAATTATCTCACATGTTGTCTTGCTCTCTGCATACTTTAGTTTTTAGATGAATTTCACTAATTGTGCATACACTTTATTTAGCAACCCATGTGGATGTATATCCCAATTCTTTCTTTTATTTTGTATGCTTTTCCATCTTATAAAATTGCAACTTATGTTTCTTTTTGGGAACAATATGTTGGTCTTATACCAGGTAACCCGGTTCAACTGCTGTTTCCCAATGAGTTCTTTGTCATAGAATGACCTTTTGGTAGCAGTACTGAATAATAAAAAAATTGTTGCTGTTTGCGCGTCTCCGTCGTCCCTCACTCTTGCGTTTCTTTCAACCGGTAAGATGTCCCCTTCTCCCTCTTAATCATTTTCTCAATTAAGTTCTAATTTACATTTCTGTCAATTAAATGCCTATTGACCTGACAAATAATGGTTTGAAAGTGAGTCAATAATCAATAGAATCATCAGCACAAACATGTTAATGAGAATTTTTTGATGCTTGATTAGCCTGCTAAAGGTAAAAGAAATTAAAAAAAGTTGTTCGGAGTGAGAGGTTTGATTGCTTGCTTGGAACCTTACTCTTTTTTTAGGTAGTAGAGATATGCATATTTGCAACGTATCTTCACTGAGGAAATGTTGGCTTGTTCTCATCACTGGACCTTGTCTTTATAACTGTCCTGCATTCTTGAATTTGATGGTGCTTGCAATGGAAATCCTGGGAAACCAGGCGCTGGTGTAATAATAAGGCGTTTGGATGGATCTGTGGTATATATGTACACCAACAGTTACTATGCTGGTATTTTTCTTAGTGGTTAGTTACTTTAACTGAAGATTGCTCAACTACGAGAGTTTTTGGGTATTGCAACGAATAATGGTGTTGAATGTCGTGCATTGCTGCTGGAGTTAACATATGCTGCTAAGAAGGCATTCAAATATGTTTGTGGTCAAATCAAAAGAGGTCGAATTGCTTCTGCTTTTATTTTGTATTATTTTATCATCATGGTCCTCAGTTTATCCTCGCCAAGAGAAAGTTTTATGCTGCATCTGTTAACACATTTATATATAGGTTAAGGTGCCCCACAGCCTAGTATTTTATTTGGGCAAGGAATAATTGGATAACAGTCTTAATTTATAGAAAATCTGGTGAAACTAATCAGAGCTCTTTGAAGAGTTACTCCAGTTGCTGGAGGCTTTATTAGTATTCAGTTTTCTTATCTTAGCATAAGTAACACACTTAAATTTCGGGAGCCGGTCCAAGATCTCTGGTGTGCTAGGAATGATAACATGGTTGACTTGTGCAAGAAATTTAAGGAAATGAAGGGAAATTTTCTTCAGTTTCAAATCAACCATGTTTTCGGGGTAGCTATCCTATCTTTTCATTACCTTGTGATCTGATTCAAACTTGCTTGTACCAGCCAGTTTGGGGATCTGTTATGAAAGCTTGGTGCATGCTTGTGCTCTTGTACAAAAGCCTACACTTGACTGAATGACTTGTGATTTGGCTCGGATCACGCATGAGAGTGCAAACTTTTTATTCTTGTTTGGTTTAGCCTGATTTGTGCTCTGCACATTTCTTTCTATGAACGTCACAGCGGGTGGAACGTTGTTGCTTGCCTGCGCGCTATGTATCAGTCGGCGCTACTCGATTTGTTGCTATTTAGGTCGTTGTAGGAATTAACTAGCGTACTTTCTTGTAATCTATGGCAACGGCATGACTGTAGCATATAGAATGGGGCTGGTTCATGGAACTCGTGAGGACACAATTTTTGGTATATGAGCATAATAAGTTACTTAATTATGATAATGTTGCAGACTGGGCACGACGGTGGGTGAGGCGGGATAGGTGGCACTGGGGCGCAGTGGAGTGGCTAGGCGGGAATGTCTCGGCAGGGGACGGCGACCATCGCATCCGCTGATATGTTCACCATCATCATTTATATGTAATCTCAAAAACAAATAAATGCATCCAGATCTTGCAGGTTACACCAGGTTCTGTAGCTATTATTATATCTGTAATTTCTAGCTTTCATGTAATTTATCACCATTTAATTACTATATGTGATAGATATTTCTCTACTTATTTTTATCTTATATGATGTGTTGTTCTACCTACGTATGTTGCATTCAGAGTACCGTTAGTTCTTGTATGCTTGCATCTTTGATTGCGTAGACATGCAGAGTGTCCTTTAAATTTCTGTTATTATAGTTGGGAGGGTTACTCCTCATTCTGGAGCCCCAAGTCAGATTGATAGATTTTATATATGTAAACATGATGACCTTATCAGTACCTTTGCCACTATCTCTCTTTTGTTTGTGTAATCCTACAGCCCGATCAGCTTCAAATACCTACTCTGACAGACAATTCACGTTAAACTCGATTATTAACATCCCTATTCGTTGCATTAATTATTTATTTCTAGAGATTTCTTTCTCATAGCTGTTATATTCTTCCTTGCCCATAAATTATTATTTTGTTTAATGATATCAAGCATTCTTATCTGGTAGATCAGGCTGGTGACAATGTCCATCTGGATGAGCAGGGGCATGATCTTTACAATGAAGCACAAAGTTTGTCAGACATTCTTGATAAAGAGTCGATATATCTAACTATCTAAGGTGTGCCTGATTATACTGAATGTTGCTCCCTTGCTTCCTTGACATATATATGGTTTTCTTTAACATCTGATCTCCATGTCGTGTGATAGCTACCATTGATGAAGTTACAAGATGGTGAAAATAAGCAGAATGATATTTCAGTGGCTGAAGTGCTAGAAGAACCAGGAAGTTACTAGCATCAAAAGGAAAAGAGAGCAAGGGGATCTCAAACGTGTAAAATCATATTGCCCAGTTAGAGATTCCTAGGAGTTGTTTGTGCTATTTTTTTAAGATTACATTGGTGAGTCGCTTTTTTTCTTTTCTCTCTAGGAGTATGTCTCAATATGCAGCCTTTTGCTGTATCAACATTTTTTGTAATCTTTCTATTTCTGTATATTTATGAGACCATTTATTTCATTCTACAATTATGCTCCTGTCTTTGATCCAGCAACATACTACTTTCAATAGTATTACATAGTTATCCATTGACATGTGTTAACGAGATTAAGAAAGGTACTGAAAAGGTCGCCAACCTACCAGGCACCGCACAGATTCCACTCAGGAGGCGCGGTAGGGCCGCGCCCCAACTGCTAGTCTCCTTTACAGTGTGCATGCATGTGAAATGCTAGGACTAAGGGATAAAGTAACACACGCCTACTTCATATGCTTGTACAAGCACGTCTATCTTCAACTTCAAGAAAAAAAGTGTATTCTTTTGTGCTTGGATATGTACTAAGGTTTACACGTACTCCCTCCGTTCCAAAATAGATGACCCAATTTTATACTAGCTTTAGTACAAAGTTGGGTCATCTATTTTGGAACGGAGGGAGTATTAGTTATGTAGGAGGTATACGAAAATGCTGTTTGGAGGCCGAGCTACCTGGAGGCTGTTATCATGTTTGTCCGTTTCTATCGTGATCAGCCGCAGGCACGTATTCCTCTATCATATTTCAGTTAGGAGCCCTTTCAACGTGCCCGTATTGGTTCATTATTGAGCAGTGGTATCCCATACTCCATGGAGACGAGGAGGTCCAGCAGCGCGGGCAAAGGCGCCATCACAATTTCATTATATTCCATAGATGGGACTAGAAAGTAGAATACGGGCTTGACTTGGTCGTCTTGTTCCCATCCAAACCAGCTAGCCATTTGGTTGAGTGTTGGGGATCCCATCATCTCATGCTCCTGTCGTTGCCAATCAGTGTATTTAGATCAGATTTCCTTGCATCTCAGGTACTCCAAATCGGAAGCACAGCTGACGCCATGGCTTCTTCTTCTTCCTCAGTCCGATCTAGGGACAGGCACCAGCACCTGCCGCTCATCATGTGCTTTGTTTTCGCAAGCTGAATCAAACATACGCACACATCAAGGTGGTACAACAAAAAAAGACAGCTATCTTTTAAAACAGGAATCTACATAACACCAACTAGACCTATGTCCACAATACATGATGCAAACAGCACATTTTCCTCACTCACAATTTTACCACCTGTCATCAGCGTAGACACATAATATAGACCGAAGGACTTACGACAACTTAGCCACTGAAGGGATTCCCATGTTATACAAGCCCATCAAACGCTAAGCTAGGGAAAATTCCAAATAATAAACCGAAGCAAACAGACAAACACCACTGAACACACTACGGCTGAAAACATGAGTCGTCACTCATGGAAGTCAATCTCCGCTGGGCTATACCTCTGGTTCCACTTTAGGCCAGCTAATACCATGGGTGCTAACATTTAACAGGCCCACTCTTTGAGACAAAATCAAGAGCGGTGCATTCTTGGCCCGCTTGCCGTGTGAGTCACCCATGTAGTTCTGGGTCGACCAAGGCCGCCGTAAGAGTGTTGACATGTTCCGCTCCACAAGGATGGCTTGCCAAGTCTTCTCTATCTAGTGATCAAAGGCAACACGTGATGTCTCAACGTCGCGAACAGCTAGGGTAGTGGATTTGTTCCCGGATGCCTCACATTCTCAATTGTGGATGCACATGCACGCATGTAAGTGAGTGTGCGCACACACACAAACACACGCGCGCACATGCACACACACATCTCCTTTCTCTCACACACACGCGTGCACACACATGTGCGCGCGCACACACACGCTGCATTGCGTTGGACATGCACCCCTACTGCATCCTTTATAGGAGTGGGAAATCCTTACGAATGGGAAAATTGATGAGCATCCTATCCTCTAAATCAGAATTAAGATCATCATCATAACATATTCTTGTACCAGAAAAATTTAATATGTATGACAGAATTTAAGGTTATCATTTCGTAAGATAGGGAGATGGCATATCACTAGTAGAAAAAGGGTCAAATGTGAAGCACATTAGTGCCGGTTTGGTTTTGAGCCGGCACTAATGTGTGCATTAGTGCCGGTTCCAACGGCTAGCCGTCCGCTCTCATTAGTGCCGGTTCGTGGCGAACCTTTAGCACCGGTTCGTGCCACGAACCTGTACTAAAGTGAGTGGTGGCAGGATGTTGTCAGTCCGGGGCCCCTCCAGCACCCTTAGTACCGGGTCGTATCACGAACCGGTACTAAAGGTCGTCCTACATACACCCTTCGTCCACCCGAGCTCGCTCTGTTCTTCCCCTTTTCCCTCTCCTCTCTGTTCTTCCCCTCTTCTCTCAAGCTCATCACACATTTTGCCCAAAATTTGTCAAGATTTGAAGGCCCCCATCCATTCAAATGATCACAAAGATTAGCAACTTTGTCCTTTCATCTCTCATTGCTAGATTAGCTCTTGCAATGCTTTATATAGTGATTGATTTGTGAGTTTAGTAATTTGGGAGGAATTATATATATGTGCTAGTATTTGATTTATATGCAATTTGAGGTCAAAAATAACACTTAGTTTGCATATGTAGGTGTGGTTTACTTAGTGCCTTCTAAATCTCCGTCGTAACCACCGTCGATCGCCCGCACCGTCCCGTCGCCGGCACCACCTTGTGGTGAGCCTCTTGTTCATGAATGTTTTATATAAAAAATTGATGTTTGTGTGATTTGGATATATAGTTACTCGTATAATTATCTTACCCGTACGTTATTTGTTATACATAGTGCCACGGTTTTGATATCCGTCCCCGTCGGCCCTCGTCCGGGTTATGTTTCGGATGTGGTATATTCTCTTTTAAAACTATTTGTTGCATTTCTTGTTTTTGACAAATTATGCCCATCAAGCTGATATAGATATTTGTATGTAGGAGGTATGTGAATCGGAAATTCCAACCGACCCTATTTCGAGAGGTTAAATTTAGTTGAAAGAGAAAACGAGGATTTGAAAGAAAAATTGAAAAGTATTGAGGGGGAGAACATGGAATCGGAGTTGCATGTTGCTGATGTCGTCAATGATCACAAGATTAAGATGGAGAAAATGGGATTGAAGATTAGAAAGATTAGAAAATATGCCATTCATAGTGAGGCTTGGTATCATTATGCTGTTGGATCAATTATTACCTTAGTTGCGATCTTGATCGCATTTGTTGTTGCATTTAAATTGTTTAGCTAGAGAGTTATTTGTTTGTTTCATTTAAGTGTTGTATGAACTTTATGTACGAACTTGTATTAATTTGGTCTTTTCGGTGTTGTGTAATGAAGATGAGCCGACAATGGATGTACGATGACCGATGCTCTCCCGAGTTCACTAATGGCGTGCAAACTTTTCTGCTTGCAGCTGAGGCAAACAAGTGGGCGGATGGTTTTATGCCTTGTCCATGTGTTGGCTGTAAGAATGATAACAATTACTCTAAGTCAAGAATCATTCACGCCCACCTGTTTGAGTCCGGTTTCATGCCCCACTATAATGTTTGGACCAAGCACGGAGAAAGAGGGGTTATGATGAAAGACAATGAAGAAGAAGAGGACGACGACAGCTATCCTGGCCATGATGGGTTCCCTGAATACGATGATACAACAATGGGGGAAGAAGCTGAGCTGGCAATGCGGGAAGAAGCTGAAGAAGAGGCATCAGATGAGCCCGCTGATGATCTAGGTCGGGCCATTGCCGATGCAAAGAGAAACTGCGCAAGTGATTTGGAGAAGAAGAAGTTGCAGCGCATGTTAGAGGATCACAAGAAATTGTTGTACCCGAATTGCGAACCCGACAAGAAAAAGTTGGGCACCACACTGGAATTGCTGCAATGAAAGGCAGAGAATGGTGTATCTGACATAGGATTTGGAAAGTTGCTGATAATGATAAAGAATATGCTTCCAAAGGACAACGAATTGCCCGAGAGTACGTACTAAGCAAAGAAGGTTGTCTGCCCTCTAGGGTTAGAGGTGCAGAAGATACATGCATGCCCTAATGACTGCATCCTCTACCACGGTGAGTACGAGGATTGAACGCTTGCCCGGTATGCGGTGCATTGCGCTATAAGATCAGGCGCGATGACCCTGGTGATGTCGAGGGCGAGCGCCCCAGGAAGAAGATTCCCGCCAAGGTGATGTGGTATGCTCCTATAATACCATGGTTGAAACGTTTGTTCCAAAATAAAGAGCATGCCAAGGCGATGCAATGGCACAGAGAAGACCGTAAGAACAACGGAAAGTTGAGAGTACCCGCTGACGGGTCGCAGTGGAGAAAAATCGAGAGAAAGTACGGGAAGGAGTTTACAGATGACGCAAGGAACGTATGGTTTGGTCTAAGCGCAGATGGCATTAATCCTTTTGGGGAGCAGAGTAGCAACCATAGCACCTGGCCTGTGACTCTATGTTTGTATAACCTTCCTCCTTGGTTGTGCATGAAGCGGAAGTTCATTATGATGCCAGTGCTCATCCAAGGCCCTAAGCAACCCGGCAATTACAGCTGTGGAATGGAACAGGTGTACGTGTGTGGGATGAGCACATGGGGGAAGAATTTGACCTAAAGGCCTTGCTATTCGTGACCATCAATGATTGGCCTGCTCTTAGTAACCTTTCAGGACAGACAAACAAGGGATACCACGCATGCATGCACTGTTTGGATGATACCGATAGTATATATTTGGACAATTGTAGGAAGAATGTGTACCTGGGACATCGTTTATTTCTTCCGAGCAGGCATCCCATAAGAAAGAAAGGCAAGCATTTCAAAGGTGAGGCGGATCACCGGACGAAGCCTCGCCACCGTACTGGTGCTGATGTACATGATATGGTCAAGGATTTGAAGGTAGTCTTTGGAAAGGGTCCTGGCGGACAACCTATTCCGAATGATGCAGACGGACGCACACCCATGTGGAAGAAGAAATCTATATTTTGGGACCTGCCCTATTGGAAATACCTAGAGGTCCGCTCTGCAATCGACGTGATGCACGTGACAAAGAATCTTAGCGTGAACCTGCTTGGCTTCTTGGGCGTGTATGGGAAAACAAAAGATACACCTGAGGCACAGGAGGACCAGCAACGTACGCATGGAAAAGACGGCATACATCAGGGCTTCTACCGAATAACGTTCGATTAGCCATTGTGAAGCTATGTGCATTCTTCAATGCAATCTCTCAGAAGGTAATCGATCCAGAAATCATACCGAGGTTAGAGAATGATTTGGTGCAACGTCTTGTCAGTTTCGAGTTGGTGTTCCCACCATCCTTCTTCAACATCATGACACACGTCCTAGTTCACCTATGCGAACGGATTAACATTTTGGGTCCTGTATTTCTACACAATATGTTCCCCTTTGAGGGGTTCATGGGAGTCTTAAAGAAATATGTTCATAACCGTGCTAGGCCAGAAGGAAGCATCTCCAAGGGCCATGAAAATGACGAGGTCATTGAGTTTTGTATTAACTTTATTCCTGACCTTAAGCCGATTGGTGTTCTTGAATCGCAGCATAAGGGCAGACTGGATGGGAAAAAAGCACGCTAGGAGGGAATCAAAAAATATGTATGGATGGACATTCTCTCACTCAAGCACACTACACAGTTCTTTCATGCATTTACTGATTTTTTCAGCTAAATGACCCTGAAATTGAAAAGCATTTCAAATGAAGTCAGGAAAGGTTGAAAGTTGGCATGGTATCATAATTTCACCCACATAGCATATGCAAAAAAGTAGAGAGGGTTACCGCAAAAACTGGGTGCACTTCGTGTATAAAATGGACAATCTCTTTCGAAGTATCAGGGTTTCGGACGAAAACTCATCCGTTACAAAGGAATTTCATTTTTTAAATAACCTAAGCATTACCAAATTGAATATAATGATAAAACACACTAATATTAAACATAAAAAAAGAATCACTGGAAAATCTATTTTCAAAGTTAAGTTACTCACAAACTAGTGATTCACACAAAATTCAAATAATTCAAAATTTAAACTATTCAAATTTGAAAACTATCGGCACTAACATAAAGTTTGTAATTTTTTGTACCTAAAGCCAAAATATTCACAAAGAAACTCTAAATACAACAAAAAACAACTCAAAAATAAATAAAACAAAATAAATAAAACAAAAATAAGAAAATAAAAAAGCCCGCCTACTGGGCCAGAGCGGCTGCATACGACTAGAAACCCAACGTGTTATTGGGCCAGGATGCAGGCCCGCAAAGGCCCAGTAGGCCCACAGGGAAGCACAAAACAGGTAGGCCCAGTAGGCCTGCTTTGGAGAGGAGTTCGAGAGAGATGTCGCACTGGGGCTTATAAACCAGTGCGGACGCCCCTCGGCTAGCGAGGTGGGACTAAACTTGCCGGACCGCACCTGCGCTAGCGCACCCCCTTTAGTACCGGGTCGTAGCTCCAACCGGTACTAAAGGGAGGTCTTTAGTACCGGTTGGAGCCACCACCCGGTACTAAAGGGGGGGGCTTCCCGCCACTTGTCCTGGCCAAAACAGACCTTTAGTACCGGTTTGTGGCTCCAACCGGTACTAAAGGTGGGCTCTATATAAGAAAACACTTCAAAAAAATTCGTCAGTTCATTCTCCCTCTACTTCTTCTCTTCTGCCCCGTCGCCGCCGCCCCTCGTCGCCGCCCCCGTCGCCGCCCCTCGTCGTCGCCCCCGTTTCCGCCCCGTCGCCGTCCGTCGTCGTCCCCGCCGCCCCCGTCGCCGTCCCCGTCCCCGTCGTCCCTATCGCCGCGCCGCGCCCCGTCCTCGCGTCGTCCCCGCCCGGCCAGTCCCCATCCCCGTCGTCGCCGCCCCGTCCCCATCCCCGTCGTCACCGCCCGTCTACGTCCCCGTCGCCGCCCCCCGTCGCCGCGCCTCGTCGGTGAGCTCGCCTTCCCCGACCGCCATGTCCACACACACACATTGTTATAGAAATGTTAGCAATTTTTCTGTTTTTAGTTATAGAAATATTAGAAATGTTAGTTATATAGAAATGTTATAAATTTTTCTGTTTTTTAGTTATAGAAATATTTATAGAAATGTTAGCAACTTTTCTGTTTTTTAGTTATAGAAATATTAGAAATGTTAGTTATATATATAGAAATGTTAGAAATTTTAGAGTTAGTTTTAGCTAGATGAATTAGATTAATGTCAAATTGTTAGAAATTGCATATAGAATTTTGACATATGCAATGATAGCATTTTTTAAATTTGTATATAAGAAATCACAATCCAATAATTTAAAAAATGTTACTTTTGTGGCATATAGTATTTTTTTCTCGACGATGCCCGGCCCGCATCCTCACCGTCGACCCGTTCGCGACAACGTCCTGCTTCAGAGCACCCATGTCTGGGACTGGGCTCCGCCGGGCTGGTACTGGGAGGTGCTACCTTCAGGGGCTCGCCGCTTGGTGAGGAACCCGGGTCCCGTCGTCGACCCTGATCTCCTTTGGTGGCGTTCACGTGGGCCACATTCGGTGCAGAGGGAGTCGGCCCCGCCGGAGGTGGTGCGTCGCTGTGTCAGGGAGGAGGACGAGCATGTCCATTGCTACATGGCTGCTATGGACGTCAGGTTCTCCAATACCTGGCAGGTTCTTTGGGCAGATGACCGGAGATATGATCATGTGATGGTTCCTTCTCTTTGGGTGTCCACGTGATTCTTCTGTAGTATTCGATATTTATTATCTACCTAGCCAGTGATTATTCGAGACGATGTATTCGAGATTATATATTATTCGAGACGATGTATTCGAGATTATATATTATTCGAGACGATGCATTCGAGATTATATATTATTTGAGACAATGTATTCGAGATTATATATTATTCGAGACGATGCATATTATGTACTATATGATTCAGTTTTTCCTTATTCATTGCATCCATGCATGCATTGTAATTTGAATACTAAATTGTTTTATATTTCTTCTGGATTAGTGTTAAATAAAAGCTATGGCAGACAATACCCGCAGAGAGGGAGAAGAGGCCATGTTCGAGATCATACGTAGCCCTACCAGGCCAGATGATCTGAATGAAGTAGATGATGGCTCCCAATATCTGAACAATACCGGGGAGGATGATGATAAGATATTCGATCAGGACGACCGAGCTGATGAAGTCATGAACTATGATTATGATTATGATTATGATGACACAGACAATGTTGATCTTGAAATAACAAAGACTACCGGCGAGGTATATTTATATAAGCAGGCATCTAGTGATCATCACATGTTTTTTTGATTTGAAGATATATTAACGAATCGATCTTTCTTCTTTCAGCCCTCCGGATCGAGCAAATCTGCTTCTACAGACAGCAGGAGAAAGTGAGGCCTGGGCAAAAAGTTGAAGGAGGGTGTAAAGTACAACATCGATTCCATCAAAGCTTGTGGCGAACCCCTCATGCCTAAGAAAATTGCGAACAAGTTCGTTCGTCAGTGCAGAGTTCTTGTGAAGGACCAACTCCCGATCTCCATTCTAGAATGGAAAGAGCCAAAAACTAAACGTCTAGATGTTACTTGGGTCGACGACAGAGCAAAAGCCAATCTTTGGGAATCTCTGATGGAACATTTCACCCTACCAGATTATTTCACTGATGTAGATGTGGAGAAAGTCAAGGATGCCGCTCTTAAGAAGATGGCAATTGCATTCAACACCCACAAGAAAACTGTACGGGCCAACTACCTCGCTGCAGACAGGAAAACTCCTGAATTCACGGGAACACTGGAGAAGCAAAGAGAACACTGGCCAGCTTTCGTTGAATTCAAGGAATCAGAATTATCTAAGGAACGGCCGAGAAAAAACAAGGCCAATGCCGCAAAAAAGATGCACTTCCATAGGCTGGGGTCAGGTGGCTACGCGGTGGCAATGCCTAAGTGGGATAAGTCTGAGCAAGGTATGGAGGATGCAGGGGTCACTTCGGTTACTAGGAGCTGCCCCCCCAGGTGCAGAACTTGGTTCTATGCGCATGGCGGGGAGTTGGACCCGAAGACAGGCGAGGTTTCGAAGAAGGCAAGTCTAAAAGGAGCCAAACAAAAGTTACTTGACGCAATAGAAGATGCTCGAAAGGGGGTGTTCACGCCCAACAGAGAGAACGACGAGCTTACGCGTGCCCTGGGAAATCCTGAACACCCGGGAAGAACACGAGGCAAGGGCGTTATTCCCTGGTATGAGGGCTTTTCAGAATGGAACGACGACTACAGGAGCTGTGCAAGAAAGAAGAGGGAGGAGGAGAAGAAGAGGAAGCTGGAGGAGGAGCAGAGGAAGCAGGACGCAGAACACCTTCAAGGCCTAGAAGCAAGGCACGCGGACTTGGTACTCAAATTCCAGCAGCAGCAGCAGCAGATCGACTCACTTAGCCAGGAAAGGGGGTCTCAGCAGCAGCAGCAGCAAGCGGATGATCGTCCAGCATTGGATAGCACCGTCCCATCCATGCCGAGAAGCAGCGTTGGTTCCGCCCCGGGCGATGCACTTCTGGATACATACCCTGTGGATGACATCATAGAGAACACTAACTGTGAGCTACACTTAAAAATGAAGAACATATCCATGAAGGTGGCGGACGCCCTTGCTTTTACAAATACCCCCGAAGCAACCTTCCATTGCACCCCGATTCCAGTGGGCTATGCTCGTGTCTTGGTTGATGAGGTGGTGGACCAATATTCGGGGCTAGAGCTTGACATTCCTGGAGGTTACGATGAGCACACACTAGGAGAGGCCATACATCGTATCATCCTATGGAGAAAGGATTGCATCATATTTCGAAGGCCACCGACACCGCGTCAGCAGACTCCTCCTCGAAGTCCGCCACCGAGTCAGGGGACTCCCACTCCTCCAAGTCCACGAATGCGTGAGCCGACTCCTCCTCGAAGTCCGCCACCGTGTCTGCAGACTCCCGCTCCTCCAAGTCCACGAACGCGTGAGCCGACTCCTCCTCGAAGTCCGCCACCATGTCAGCAGACTCCCGCTCCTCCAAGTCCACCAATGTGTGAGCAGACTCCTGCTCCAACTCAGCCACGTCAGCCGTCTCCACCGCCTCAGCAATCGTAGAAGAGACACGCCACAGCTATGGTGCGTAGCGGTGCGAGTTGAGGTAGTACAGGAGGTACAGGCGGAGGCAAGCGATATAAATATGGTCCAAGCAGCCTCGCTCCTCTTCCTCAAAGGCCTTACAACATGACCAAGGAGCAAAACAAAGCCATAGTGAAGGCCCAAGTGGACACCCATTTTGGATCGAAACTGGCACCGCCACCAAGGGAGAAAGTGCCTGAGGAAAAGATTGACCATTTCATTCGTATGGCTAGAGCACCAGCTCCCAAGCCTGTTGACTCTGATTATGTGCACCAACTCAGGAAGGCACATCGAGCATGACTACAGAGGGAAGCGAGCTCGAGCTCGAGCCAACAAGCAGCTGCCAAAAAATGCAGGAAAACCGTTCCCCAGCTGGGAGAACAGGCGGCGCAATTGACCCACCCCCCGCTTGTTGTGCCAACAACACATGAGGGTACGCATGCCGTATATTATTGTGGGCAAACCGTTCCCCAGCTGAACAATCTGGTAATAACCGAGGAGCATATAAGCCAGACTAAAATGCTCGGTATCAGTGTTGGACAACTCCTCGAGATCGAGCCCATGTCTCCTCTTAGAGAGGAGGAAATGAAACGGCAATATGTCCGCGGCCAACCTTTGGTCAAGGCCGAGGAGGTCAAGAACCTCCCAACGAGAATGTATGAATTGCATGAGTGGTACATGGACATTACCTAGATTTCCAATCGAGAGTCCCTCATGGTGAATGTCAAGGAGAAGCATTACTTCCATGAGAAAGCTCTGTCTGTTGAGTATTCAGAACTATTTCAGTTATACAATCAAGACGCACTCGACAAATCTCTCGTCAGTTGCTATTGTGTGTAAGTGATTTCTTTCAAGTCTCAAGCTAGCTGTAGTGATCATTTTGATCAATCATTACCTGTAATTATCCTCACTATATTCTTTTCTATGGTATTATGCAGGATGAAGATGTATGAAATGGAAAAATCTGGACGCTATGGCATTGGGTTCATTGACCCTAATACCGTTAATGAGTACACATGGAATATTCCAAGTTGTCGAGCAAGTTTAGAGGAAAGCATGGTAGAGTTCTTCAAGCGCCTCAATAGCAATGAAGATATACTACTTCCTTACAACTTCATGTGAGTCACACTGTCTTGTACTACAAATTCTGTTTTTGCTTACTAGCTAGCTAGATGTTAATAATTAAGTGTATAGGTTTTAGGCTAGTTGATTAGTGTTGTGCAGATGCCCGCTTAATTAAGACATGCAAACGTGTGCGCATGCAGTTTCCACTGGATCTTGTTAGTCATTAAAGTTGATAAAGGAACAGTTGAAGTACTGGACTCACTACTTAAGGCAGAAAGTGACTTCGCCATCCTGAAGGGGATAGTCGGCAGGTAATTTCAATCATTATTAACTATATCTCGGCCTATTTAATTAGTTAGTCATTTCCTGATATCAACTATTTAATAACTGATACGTCTCCAATGTATCTATAATTTTTGATTGCTCCATGTTATATTATCTATTGTTTTGGACATTATTGGGCTTTATTATCCACTTTTATATTATTTTTGGGACTAACCTATTAATCGGAGGCCCATCCCAGAATTGATGTTTTTTTGCCTTTTTTAGGGTTTCGAAGAAAAGGAATATCAAACAGAGTCCAAACGGAATGAAACCTTCGGTAATGTGATTTTCTCAACGAACAAGACCCAGGAGACTTGGACCCTACGTCAAGACACAAAAGAGGAGGCCACGAGGTAGGGGGCGCACCTACCCCCCCCCCCCCCCAGGCGCGCCCTCCACCCTCGTGGGGCCCCTGTTGCTCCACCGACGTACTCCTTCCTCCTATATATACCTACGTACCCCCAAATGATAAGATACGGAGCCAAAACCCTAATTCCACCGCCGCAACTTTCTGTATCCACGAGATCCCATCTTGGGGCCTGTTCCGGAGCTCCGTGATGACCCACAAGTATAGGGGATCTATCATAGTCCTTTCAATAAGTAAGAGTGTCGAACCCAACGAGGAGCAGAATGAAATGACGAGCAGTTTTCAACAAGGTATTCTCTGCAGGTACTGAAATAAATGGTAACAGATAGTTTTGTGATAAGATAATTTGTAACGAGCAACAAGTAACAAAAGTAAATAAAGTGCAGCAAGGTGGCCCAATCCTTTTGTAGAAAAGGACAAGCCTGGACAAAATCTTATATAAGGAAAAGCGCTCCCGAGGACACATGGGAATATCGTCAAGCTAGTTTTCATCACGTTCATATGATTCGCGTTCGGTACTTTGATAATTTGATATGTGGGTGGACCGGTGCTTGGGTGCTGTTCTTACTTGAACAAACATCCCAGTTATGATTAACCTCTATTGCAAGCATCTGTAACTACAACAAAAGTATTAAGGTAAACCTAACCATAGCATGAAACATATGGATCCAAATCAACCCCTTATGAAGCAACACATAAACTAGGGTTTAAGCTTCTGTCACTCTAGCAACCCATAATCTACTTATTACTTCCCAATGCCTTCCTATAGGCCCAAATAATGGTGAAGTGTTATGTAGTCCACGTTCACATAACACCACTAGAGGCTAGACTACATACATCTCATCAAAATATCGAACGAATACCAAATTCACATGACTACTAATAGCAAGACTTCTCCCTTGTCCTCAGGAACAAACATAACTACTCACAAAGCATAAACATGTTCATAATTAGAGGGGTATTAATATGCATATAGGATCTGAACATATGATCTTCCACCAATTAAGCAAACTAGCATCAACTATAAGGAGTAATTAACACTACTAGCAACCTACTAGCACCAATCCCGGACTTGGAGACAAGAATTGGATACAAGAGATGAACTAGGGTTTTGAGATGAGATGGTGCTGATGAAGATGTTGATGGAGATTGCCCTCTCCCGATGAGAGGAGCGTTGGTGATGACGATGGCGATGATTCCCACCTCCAGGAGGGAAGTTTCCCAGGCAGAACAGCTCTACTGGAGCTCTAGATTGGATCCGCCAAGGTTTCGCCTCGTGGCGGCGGAGTTTCGTCCCGAAAGGTTGCTTCCTCTTTTTTTCGACAAAAGACTTCATATAGCAGAAGATGGTCATCGGAGAGCCACCAGGGGGCCCACGAGGTAGGGGCGCGCCCTAGGGGGGGCGTCCCCCACCCTCGTGGACAGGGTGTGGGCCCCCTGGTCTTCATCTTTGGCGAGGATTTTTCATTATTTATTATGAGGTATTCCGTGGAGTTTCAGGACTTTTGGAGTTGTGCAGAATAGGTCTCTAATATTTGCTCCTTTTCCAGCCCAGAATTCTAGCTGCCGACATTCTCCATCCTTATGTAAACCTTGTAAAATAAGAGAGAATAGCCATAAGTTTTGTGACATAATGTGAAATACCAGCCCATAACGCAATAAATATCGATATAAAAGCATGATGCAAAATGGACGTATCAACTCCCCCAAGCTTAGACCTCGCTTGTCCTCAAGCGAAAGCCGATAACAATAAATATGTCCCCATGTTTAGAGGTAGAGGCGTCGATAAAAATAAAATACAGACATGAAGGCATCATGATTATTCTCATAACAGCAACATATATAGATATTGTCATATGATTACTTATGTTCGAGTGATGATCTATTCACAATGCAAAAGTATGAATCAGAAACCTTATTGAGAACCACCAAACTATAACCTCGGTCATTGAAGCAATTGCAATTTATCATAACATCAGAAAGAGTCTATGTTAGAGCTAAAAAGCAAGTCCACATACTCAACTATCATCTAGTCCTTCATAATTGCTAACACTCACGCAATACTTGTGGTTACGGAGTTTTAATCGGACACAAAGAAAGATAGGGGCTTATAGTTTCGCCCCACAACCTTTTACCTCGAGGGTAATGTCAACAATAATAACTCATGCCCCCCTACATCCAATTACATATATCTATCAGGATCTTTCTGAAAGTGCAACTATCCCTAGGTGGTTTTGGTAATTCATAACAACATATAGCTCATTGAGCTAATGCTATTCCAAGATGATTATTTCAGGAAAGCTCAATGATTGGCATGGCATGGATGTGAAAGTGGAACCCTCAAAATGCTAAGGACAAAGGATTGGCTCAAGCTCAAAAGCTCAAGACTCTTCATTTTATACTTTAGTGATCCAAGATCACATCGAGTCTTTAGGAAAAGCCAATACTATCAAGGAGGGATGAGGTGTTGCTTAATGAGCCTCTTGCTTCATGTGCTTAGTGATATGCTCCAAAACCCTCAACTACTTTCCCATATCCACATATGACCTAAACCCTAAGCCAAACTCGGTCCTACCGATTCTTTCTATCCGGCGCCACCGAGTTTCACATGTCATAAGCCACTGCCAAACCCTAGCAATTCGGTTCTACCGATAGGGATCTCGGTCTCACCGAGATGGGATTGCAAACTCTCTGTTTCCCTTTCATAACTTTTCGGTCTCACCGAAAGAGCGGATCGGTCCCACCGAGATTGCAATGTAAACTCTCTGTTTCCTTTTTGTAACTTTTCGGTTTCACCGAAAGAGCAAATCGGTCCCACCGAGTTTGCCTGACCAACTCTCTGGTTAGCTAATTACCAAAATCGGTCTCACCGAGTTTGTGTAATCGGTCTCACCGAGATTACGTTATGCCCGAACCCTAACAAAATCGGTCCTACCGAGTTGCATGTCAGTCCCACCGAAAATCTCTAACGGTCACTAGGTTTACCTTTTCGGTCCGACCGAGTTTGTTGATTCGGTCCCACCGAGATTGGTAAATTGTGTGTAACGGTTGGATTTTGTGTGGAGGCTATATATACCCCTCCACCTCCTCTTCATTCGTGGAGAGAGCCATCAGAACACATCTACACTTCCAACTCATATGTTCTGAGAGAGAACTACCTACTCATGTGTTGAGACCAAGATATTCCATTCCTACCATATGAATCTTGATCTCTAGCCTTCCCCAAGTTGCTTTCCACTCAAACCTTCTTTCCACCAGATCCAAATCCTATGAGAGAGAGTTGAGTGTTGGGGAGACTATCATTTGAAGCACAAGAGCAAGGAGTTCATCATCAACACACCATTTGTTACTTCTTGGAGAGTGGTGTCTCCTAGATTGGCTAGGTGTCACTTGGGAGCCTCCGACAAGATTGTGGAGTTGAACCAAGGAGTTTGTAAGGGCAAGGAGATCGCCTACTTCGTGAAGATCTACCGCTAGTGAGGCAAGTCCTTCGTGGGCGATGGCCATGGTGGGATAGACAAGGTTGCTACTTCGTGGACCCTTCGTGGGTGGAGCCCTCCGTGGACTCATGCAACCGTTACCCTTCGTGGGTTGAAGTCTCCATCAACGTGGATGTAGGATAGCACCACCTATCCGAACCACGGGAAAAACATCCGTGTCTCCAATTGCGTTTGAATTCTCCAAACCCTTCCCTTTACATTCTTGCAAGTTGCATGCTTTACTTTCCGCTGCCAATATACTCTTTGCATGCTTGCTTGAATTGTGTGATGATTGCTTGACTTGTCCTAAAATAGCTAAAATCTGCCAAGAACTAAAATTGGGAAAAGGTTAAGTTTTTATTTGGTCAAGTAGTCTAATCACCCCCCCTCTAGACATACTTCCGATCCTACAAGTGGTATCAGAGCTTTGGTCTCCATTTGCTTTGATTTCCATAGCTTTTGGTGGTCATAGCCTTGGTTTCACAACCTAGGAGAGTATGGCGTCTAGCGAGGGAAATTATCACCGTAGAGGTCCTTACTTTGATGGTACTAATTTTGCTAGTTGGAAGCATAAAATGAAAATGCATATTCTTGGACATAACCCCGCCGTTTGGGCTATTGTGTGTGTTGGTTTGCAAGGTGACTTCTTTGATGGGAGAGAACCAAACCGTGAAGCTACCGCGGATGAGTTGAAGATGTTGCAATACAATGCTCAAGCTTGTGATATTCTCTTCAACGGATTGTGCCCCGAAGAATTCAACAAAATCAGCCGTCTTGAGAATGCAAAGGAAATTTGGGACACTTTGATTGATATGCACGAAGGTACCGACTCCGTCAAGGAATCCAAGTTGGATGTGCTTCAAAGTCAACTTGACAAGTTCAAAATGAAGGATGGTGAAGGTGTCGCTGAAATGTACTCTAGGCTTGCTCTCATCACAAATGAGATTGCCGGCTTAGGAAGTGAAGAGATGACCGATAGATTCATCATCAAGAAGATTCTAAGAGCCTTGGATGGAAAATATGATACCGTGTGCACATTGATCCAAATGATGCCCAATTACAAAGATCTCAAGCCAACGGAGGTAATTGGAAGAATTGTTGCTCATGAGATGTCACTTAAGGATAAAGAGGAACTTCACAACAAATCAAGTGGTGCCTACAAAGCCTCATGTGAAGCCCCTACATCATCAAGTGAGAAACAAAACTTCAATGAAGAATTGAGCTTAATGGTGAAGAACTTCAACAAGTTCTACAAGAGTAGAAGCAAAGATAGAAACTTCAAGTCAAGGTCCTACAATGACAAAAGATCTTCTAGTCGAGAGCGAAACTGCTACAATTGTGGAAGACCCGGACACTATTCCAATGAGTGTACGGCTCCCTACAAGAGAAGAGAAGACTCTCCAAAAAGAAGAAGCAAAGAATCACCACCAAGAGAGAGAAGGAGTAGAGATGATCGTTATGAACGAAGATACTCACGGAGAAGCAAGGATTCGGAAAGGAAGGAAAAATCATCAAGGAGCTACACAAAACGAAGACATCAAGCTCATGTTGGTGAATGGGTATCCGGCTCCGACTCCGACAGCCACTCCGAGAGAAGTTATCACTCCGATTCCGAATATACTCAAGATGAAGGTGTTGCCGGTCTAGCACTTGTGTCAACCAACTCCTACGACATATTTGACTCACCAAATGAAGGAATTGGAAGATGCTTCATGGCCAAAGGTCCTAAGGTAACACACCCCGAGTATGTTGATTTTAATAGTGATGAAGATGACTTGTTAGGTGATGATGATTTGCTTGTCGACAACTCTAGTGATGAATACTATGATGAAACGTCAATTAATCATGCTAATCAAGATAAAACGAATGACAATGATAAGGAGAAGATTGAGGCTCTAACTAAAGAACTAAACACTCTTAAGTTAGCTCATGAAACTATCTTCGAAGATCATCGAGAACTTTTAAGAGCTCATGAGAAGTTACGCTTTGAAAAGCTCAATCTTGAGCAAGAGCATGAGTTTTTAAAAGCAATCAATGATGATCTCCGCAAGAAAAGTTCTTCTTACATTGCCAAACATTTACTCTTATCCACTTACATGCCTCAAGTCAAGTCTAGTAACAAGAACAAGAAAGATTCTTCCTCTAGTAGTAACAATGATCATGCTAAATCCAATATTGTTGCTTCTAGTAGTTCTCTTGATTCCACTAATGATTCTCTTAGCCAAGTTACACTTGAGCAAGAAAATAGCTTATTGAAGGGAATTATAGAGAAAGGAGTGTACAAAAGCCTTGCCGGGAGTAAGCAATTCGAGGAAATTGTGCGCAAGCAAGGAATGCACCGGAAGAATCAAGGTGTTGGTTTTGAACGAAAGTTCAATGCCAATGGAGTTGAGTGGGAAGAAGATCAATACCCCAAGACAAAGTTTGTTCCTCAACAAGAGAAGTATGATACTTCCTTCAAGGGGACACAAGCTCAAGATGATCTTCCACCACAAGACTACAAGCAAAAAGGCAAGGACAAGCTTCAAGAGGAAATTGATGCATTTGAAGAAGCTCCTAAGACCTTAGTCAAGTGGATTCCCAAGACCACTTCAAGTTCCACTTCATCAAGTACGACTACAACTCCAAGGATTCCCATCAAGATGGTGTGGATCCAAAAGAAGAAGAACTAGAGAGTTCTTGAGGGTGACTCCGCCAACATACTTCACTCTTATCATTTTGGCAAGAACAAGTGCAATCAACTTCCACATCTTGCACTAGTTCAAGGAGTCACAAACCCTCTTGTTGGTAAGACAAGGGACAAGGTAACCTAAAAGTTTTCATGGACATCATCTTGTGTGTGCATCACTCTATGTCTATGGATATCCTTGTTTGTTCCTTGTGGGACTAACCCATGTAGGTATTGAAAGTGCAATTCACTCAAATGGATAGCTCCAAGTGATCTACATCAACAATGAGCATCCACATCTTCAACATCTACATGAAGTCATCATCGACAAAACCCAAGGTTAGTTCATCCCTCTTAGGGGGGATCTCACATCTAGGGGGAGCTTTACTCTAAGACTTGAGCTAAAGCAACTCTAAAGATGTGAACACAACAATGCTTTATGTAAAAGTGGTAACCCCACTTGAGCTTAAACGATGAGTATGACCTATGATCAAGTGTTCTCACTTGACTCCTAAGTCAATATACTCATATATAGATGACCTAGTCATCGCAAATTGCTTGATAGATGCTAGAATTGGTTGTGCATGCTTTGTCACATATTTAATTTGCCATCTTATTGTGTGAGCATGTTGGTTGCATATTTTACTCATTCGAGGACATCCACTTGTTGTTTTGATTGTTTGGTTTTATTTCCTTTTGCCAAGTGGATGGACAAGAATGCCTAAGAACCTCCTCTAGCTATCTATGCTTTTCTCGTCTCAAACTCTATTCATGCTACATCACAAAATTTGATCAAGTCAGATTCGAACCACTCTGTGTGAGGAGCACTCGGAGTCCCCGATTCGTCATAGACTTAAACTTCCAAAACCTCTTTGTGATTCTCGGTCTGACCGATACCCTACTTTCAGTCCTACCGAGATCATTAAGTTTATCTATGTTTTCGATCTCGGTGCAACCGATTTGAACCATTCGGTCACACCGAGTTGCAACAACTGTATACAGTTTTGCATCTCGGTGCCACCGAGTTGTTCCACTCGGTCACACCGACAGGGTCGGGCTATATATAGTCACGGGCAAAAATTTGGAAATTTCTCCGAACCCCTTCGCCCGCGCGATAGCCTGCTCTGCCAACGTGGTCTCCGGATCGTCTCCTCGCCGCCAGCCGCCTCCAGTCGCTGGTCTCCGTCGCCGTCAACGGAATTCTACCCCGCCGTTGCCGCCGTAGCGAGTCTCCGCCGAACTAGGGTATGGACTCGATCTTTGTGCTATTCCCCAATCCGATTCTTAGCACATTGTGATCATATGATTCTTGCCACGTTTGATAAACTTCTATCCAGTCAATGAACTCGTAGATTAGGTTTGATTCGAAAATTTTAGGGTTAGGTTTCCGCCGAAACCATCTCGGACCCACCGAGTTGAAAAACTCGGTCCCACCGATTTGGCTGATGCCATTGCACAAGTGAGACTCGGTCTAACCGAGTATTACTAATCGGTGTGACCGATTTTGGAACTCTGTGAAACCCTAGCAGTCTCGGTGCCACCGAACTGTGACTCAGTCTGACCGAGTTCACTAGTTTGGGTTCCAAAAACTACTTCGGTATCACCGAGTTTGAAAATCGGTAGATCCGAGATGATTTCAGTGGGAAACTAAAACTAAGTTTTTGAATCATTCTTTTGCAAAAATCTCTGCATTTTGTGATGCTCATCCACTCTATCTCATCTATAAACTGTTCACAGGGTCAGTAGTCAGAGTTTGCAACATGTCTGATCAGAGTGATAGCCAGAACATGTCAGAACAGCAAGTGCCGATGAGTGAGGGCACTAGTCCCTCAAGTTCTTCAGATGAAGGCAGCAGAAGTACTCCTAGCAACCTGCCTAAAGCTGCCACCAGACAGAGAAAGAAGAGAACCTCAGAATCAGAGGATGAGGATTATGTAGCAGAAGAGGAAGCAACTTCAAAGAGAGTAGTGCTTGAGAAGGAACATGGCTCAGCTCAAGGCATAAAGCCAGGGATGAAAATCAAAAGGCCAGCAGACAGGCAGCCTATGCCAAAGGCCAGAGCTTCAACCAAGATTCCTGAGAAGCCCACTCCCATAGAGCCAGTTGCTGCTGAAGGCAAGAAAAGGAAGGAAAGGGTGAAGAAAACCGTAGCCAGAGTGCTTGGCAAGGCTTCCATCATGGAAGATGAAGAAGAAGAAGAAGAAGAAGAAGAGGTTGCTGCACCAGCACCTAAGGCACCCAAGCTGATGGGTGATGCCATAAGATCAGGAGCAACCGCTTCCAAGGCCAAGCCAGCTCCAAAGCCAAAACCAAAGAGGAATACAAGAAGCATACCAGCTGCTGAGAAGAACAAGGCCCCAGTGCCTGAAGCTGCAGAAGAAGAAGATGAAGAGCATGTCCTGAGAAAGCTCAAGCCCAAGATCCCAGACCACAATGATGCTCATCCTGTGGCTGAGGACATGAAGCTCAGGAGAGATTCAGGGCTCAGGAAGTGGAGAGAAGCAGATCCGTATGCTTCAAGGAGGAGGATTGCTGTTGACTACAGATTTCACACCAAGGAACAACAAGACTTCTGTGAGACAGTGCTGCTTGATAAGAAGCCAATTGTATGTGATATGAGATGGGTTGATTGGCAATACATCAAGGACAACGAAGAGTACTACCCTGGAGTGCAGGACAGCTTCAAGGCATGTGGAGTAGAGGACTTTGTTGGGCAGAAGCTCACAAAGTGGAATGAGGAGCTTATCATGCAGTTCTACTCCACCGCACATTTTTATCCAGATGGGAGGATTGTTTGGATGTCTGAGGGTACGAGGTACCAATCAACAGTTGCTGAGTGGGCACAGCTCATTAATGCCCCAGAGGAGCAGGAAGATGACTTGGATGTCTATTCCAAGAAGAAGATGGATCATAACTCAATGTCAAACATGTACAAGGAAATTCCAAATGAAGCACTTGACACTTTCAAGTTTGGCTCAGTACACTATCTTCTGTCAGGGCTGCCAACCATCAATTGGATACTGAGGCACACCTTGTTGCCCAAGTCAGGTGATCACAATATGATCAGAGGCCACGCGATCAACTTGCTACATATCTTTGATGTGCCACAGAAGTTCAAGGTGATGAGCCTCATGGTAGAGACCATTAAGAGGACAGCAGCTGATCAGAAGAGGAGCTGTGGGTATGCCCCACAAATTCAGGAGCTCATTAACTCCAAGATGGGCACGGGCATATACTTATTGGACAAGGAACACCTGCCCATCCGTCCAGATTTTGAAGATAATCAAGTTGTCATGACTGAGAATGAACCATCATCTGCACAAGCACAAGCCAAGAAGGAGAAGGCAAGGAAGGAGAAAGCTGCCAAGATGCCAACTCAAGATGAGGCATCTGAGTATTTCTTGAAAACCAAACAAGAGCAGCTTGGTTACTTGATTGCATCCACCCTGCGGATTGAGAAAGGACTAGCCACCCTAACTTAGAACCAGGCAAGCCTAGAGAGAATCATAGAACAAAAGTTCTATGA
This sequence comes from Triticum aestivum, assembly GCF_018294505.1. Lineage (NCBI taxonomy): Eukaryota > Viridiplantae > Streptophyta > Magnoliopsida > Poales > Poaceae > Triticum > Triticum aestivum. Next base: position 708,449,351 of record NC_057800.1, read on the forward strand.
CTTGGATATCAAGGTGACAGAGATTCAGACTGCAGTGGAGCAGCTCCAAGATGACATGCAGGAGAGGAAAGGGAAGACAACCACTGATGCCTTTGCCAGAGTGCCACGAGGTCCGAGGTCGTCTGCAGTGCCAGTTCCTGACACAAGAGCAACTGCCTCAGCTCCAGCCGTAGCACCAGCCCAACCTGCTCCAGCGTCTACTTCAGCTCCAACTCCAGCGTCTACTTCAGCGTCTACGGAAGCCTTCGTCCTTGGAGTGATCCGGACTCCACCACCACCTGAAGATCAAGCCTGAGTGTCGATTTAGCACTATGCATTTTCTAGGAACTTTTTGGTAACTTGTTGCCAAAGGGGGAGAAAATGTATAGATCATAGGCTTCGAGAGAGAGAGTGTTGTTTTTTCTCTCTTGCTTTATTCGGTGGTTTTTCGAACTTTGTTTGCTTTTGAGTTCTTGAGATACTATGTCATTATCTGTGAGACATTGATGATCATGTGTTTGATCATAAGCTACACTTAATGCTTGCTTAATATTATTATCCTTTTCTTGGTGATGAGTGCATGTATTTCATTCTTATCATTTTAAGCGCTCCACCAAGATGTATGTGACATGGAAGAGTAACCCATGACTCTAACTCTTTGTGCATTTGCAGTCCAAAGCAAATCTTAAATATGCACAAATTTAGGGGGAGCTCTTACTTATCACATACTTCTCAAAGCGACGATATATTTCATGCTTATTATCATTTGTCGAAGCTTTGATCTATATGTTGTCATCAATTACCAAAAAGGGGGAGATTGAAAGTGCAACTATCCCTAGGTGGTTTTGGTAATTCATAACAACATATAGCTCATTGAGCTAATGCTATTCCAAGATGATTATTTCAGGAAAGCTCAATGATTGGCATGGCATGGATGTGAAAGTGGAACCCTCAAAATGCTAAGGACAAAGGATTGGCTCAAGCTCAAAAGCTCAAGACTCTTCATTTTATATTTTAGTGATCCAAGATCACATTGAGTCTTTAGGAAAAGCCAATACTATCAAGGAGGGATGAGGTGTTGCTTAATGAGCCTCTTGCTTCATGTGCTTAGTGATATGCTCCAAAACCCTCAACTACTTTCCCATATCCACATATGACCTAAACCCTAAGCCAAACTCGGTCCTACCGATTCTTTCTATCCGGCGCCACCGAGTTTCACTTGTCATAAGCCACTGCGAAACCCTAGCAATTCGGTTCTACCGATAGGGATCTCGGTCTCACCGAGATGGGATTGCAAACTCTCTGTTTCCCTTTCGTAACTTTTCGGTCTCACCGAAAGAGCGGATCGGTCCCACCGAGATTGCAATGTAAACTCTCTGTTTCCTTTTTGTAACTTTTCGGTCTCACCGAAAGAGCAAATCGGTCCCACCGAGTTTGCCTGACCAACTCTCTGGTTAGCTAATTACCAAAATCGGTCTCACCGAGTTTGTGTAATCGGTCTCACCGAGATTACGTTATGCCCTAACCCTAACAAAATCGGTCCTACCGAGTTGCATGTCAGTCCCACCGAAAATCTCTAACGGTCACTAGGTTTACCTTTTCGGTCCGACCGAGTTTGTTGATTTGGTCCCACCGAGATTGGTAAATTGTGTGTAATGGTTGGATTTTGTGTGGAGGCTATATATACCCCTCCACCTCCTCTTCATTCGTGGAGAGAGCCATCAGAACACATCTACACTTCCAACTCATATGTTCTGAGAGAGAACCACCTACTCATGTGTTGAGACCAAGATATTCCATTCCTACCATATGAATCTTGATCTCTAGCCTTCCCCAAGTTGCTTTCCACTCAAACCTTCTTTCCACCAGATTCAAATCCTATGAGAGAGAGTTGAGTGTTGGGGAGACTATCATTTGAAGCACAAGAGCAAGGAGTTCATCATCAACACACCATTTGTTACTTCTTGGAGAGTGGTGTCTCCTAGATTGGCTAGGTGTCACTTGGGAGCCTCCGACAAGATTGTGGAGTTGAACCAAGGAGTTTGTCAGGGCAAGGAGATCGCCTACTTCGTGAAGATCTACCGCTAGTGAGGCAAGTCCTTCGTGGGCGATGGCCATGGTGGGATAGACAAGGTTGCTACTTCGTGGACCCTTCGTGGGTGGAGCCCTCCGTGGACTCGCGCAAGCGTTACCCTTCGTGGGTTGAAGTCTCCATCAACGTGGATGTAGGATAGCACCACCTATCCGAACCACGGGAAAACATCCGTGTCTCCAATTGGGTTTGAATTCTCCAAACCCTTCCCTTTACATTCTTGCAAGTTGCATGCTTTACTTTCCGCTGCCAATATACTCTTTGCATGCTTGCTTGAATTGTGTGATGATTGCTTGACTTGTCCTAAAATAGCTAAAATCTGCCAAGAACTAAAATTGGGAAAAGGTTAAGTTTTTATTTGGTCAAGTAGTCTAATCACCCCCCCTCTAGACATACTTCCGATCCTACACTTTCCAACACACTGTGCTTGCCAAAGGATAAAATATAAAAAGGAAAGGTGAAGATCACCATGACTCTTGCATAAGGTAGAAGATAATAATAAAAGATAGGCCCTTCGCAGAGGGAAGCAGAGGTTGCCATGCGCTTTTATGGTTGGATGCACAAAATCTTAATGCGAAAGAACGTCACTTTATATTGCCCCTTGTGATATGAACCTTTATTATGCAGTCTGTTGCTTTTATTACTTCCACATCACAAGATTGTATAAAGCTTATTTCTCCCACACCAATCATACATATTTAGAGCAAATTTTATTAATTTGCACCGATGAAAACTTACTTGAAGGATCTTACTCAATCCATAGGTAAATATGGTGGACTCTCATGGCAAAACTGGTTTAAGGGTATTTGGAAGCACAAGTAGTATCTCTACTTGGTGCTGAGAATTTGGCTAGAATGAGGGGGAAAGGCAAGCTCAACATGTTGGATGATCCATGACAACATACTTTATCTCAGATATAAGAAAACATAACCCATTACGTTGTCTTCCTTGTCCAACACCAACTCTTTAGCATGTCATATTTTAATGAGTGCTCCCAATCATAAAAGATGTCAATAATAGTATATTTATATGTGAAACCTCTCTTTCCTTATTACTTCATGTTAATTGCAACGATGACCAAAGCAATGTCTGCCAACTCCCAACAACTTTTAATCATCACACTCTTTCTATGTGAAGGCATTACTCTCAATAAGATCAATAAGAACTTTTGTTTCTTCTTTATTATTTTTCTCTTTTCTTTTATTCACCCAAGATCATAGCCAGAAAATCAAGCCCTTGACTCAACACTAATCTTTATTATATAGCTCACGGACTCGATTACATAGATAAATCATAAGGCAAAACTCAAAACTAGATCATGCCATAAACTTTATTCTACTAGATCAAAATACTAATAATAGGATCGGACTAAGGAAAACGGTAAAGATAGGAGTTGTGATTGTGATACAATACTGGGGCACCTCCCCCAAGCTTGGCAGTTGTCAAGGGGAGTGCCCATACCCATGTTATTATGTCTCCTTCATTGTTGTTGGTGAAGATGGAGGTGTTGGATAGTCGCACATCGAGCGTAAGAGGTCCTCTAGCTTGCGAATAATGCCCTTGAGTGCAAGGATATGCTCCTTCAACAAAATATTTTCACTTGTGAGATACTTTTTTTGAATACGAGTTAACTCAATCATCTGGAAAGCTTTGATCTCAGTTGGGGTAAGAAGGTTGTGATCAAGTTGAAGGAGGTCTTCTATTGCTGGAGCTTGGTTCTCCGTGGCCTTCTTGATCCCTTCATCCTTGTTGATCTCCATGGGTTCTTCCCTCTTCAGCTCTGTCTTCATTAGCCAAGCATATTTGTCACCGTTGTTGGAGGAGGGGGATGATATGATGCCTGGCCTTGACAACCCTGACAGAGAACAGCCCAAAACAAGAACAAAGGATATTTGCATGATACGGGAGTCAAAACCTTTGGGAGAATATATAGTGAATTTTTACCAACCAAAATAAGTATCATGCAAGAAAACGGAGTCCGGAAGGCACACGAGGTGCTCACGAGGTAGGGGGCGCGCCCAGGGGGGTAGGGCGTGCCCTCCACCCTCGTGTCCTTCCCGGACTGCTACTTATTTTTCTATTTTTCTAAATATTCCAAAACGGAGAAATATTGCCTTAAAACTGTTTTGGAATCGGTTTACTTACCGTACCACATACCTATTCCTTTTCGGAGTCTGAAACATTCTGGAAAGTGTCCTTTATGTATTCCTCCGGGGTTACGATTTCAATAATATTGGTTTCAACATTTATGGGATTACCTGAGATATAATGTTTGATTCTTTGACCGTTTACCACCTTCGGATTTGTGCCTTCGAAGTTGTTGATTTTTATGGCACCGGAACGATAGACCTCCTCGATAACATAGGGCCCTTCCCATTCAGAGAGAAGTTTTCCTGCAACATATCTTAAACGAGAGTTGTATAGCAATACATAATCACCTACATTAAACTCACGCTTTTGTATCCTTTGTTCATGCCATCTTTTAACTTTTTCTTTAAACAACTTGGCATTTTCATAAGCTTGGGTTCTCCATTCATCAAGTGAGCTAATATCAAATAACCTCTTCTCACCGGCAAGTTTGAAATCATAATTGAGCTCTTTAATAGCCCAATATGCCTTATGTTCTAGTTCGAGAGGTAAGTGACATGCTTTTCCATATACCATTTTATACGGAGACATACCCATAGGATTTTTATATGAAGTTCTAATGCATCATCAAGTTTCTTGGACCAATTCTTTCTAGACCTATTAACCTTATTTTGCAAAATTAATTTGAGTTCTCTACTACTCAATTCTACTTGACCACTAGACTGTGGCTGATACAGAGATGCAATTCTATGATTGACGTCATATTTAGCAAGGATTTTAGGGAAATCACCATGAATAAAATGTGAACCACCATCAGTCATTAAATATCTAGGGACTCGAAACCTAGGAAAAATAACTTCTTTAAGCAATTTAATAGAAGTGTTATGATCAGCACTACTAGTTGGAATAGCTTCTACCCACTTAGTAACGTAATCAACAGCAACTAAAATATGTGTATATCCATTAGAGGCAGGAAAAGGTCCCATATAAACAAAGCCCCAAACATCAAATGGTTCAATAACAAGTGAATAATTCATAGGCATTTCTTGACGTCTACTAATATTACCAATTCTTTGACATTCATCACAAGATAGGACAAACTTACGGGCATCCTTGAAGAGAGTAGGCCAATAAAAACCAGATTGCAATACCTTATGTGCAGTTCTATCTCCCGCGTGGTGTCCTCCATAAGTTTCGAAGTGGCACTTGCGTAGGATCTGTTCCTGTTCATGCTCAGGTACACAACGTCTAATAACACCATATACTCCTTTATAAAGATGTGGGTCATCCCAAAAGTAATGTCTCAAATCATATAAGTACTTTTTATTTTGTTGGTATGTGAAGCTAGGTGGTATGAATTTAGCAACAATGTAATTAGCATAATCAGCATACCAAGGAGTCCTACGAGAAGTACTTATGACATTTAATTGTTCATCAGGAAAGCTATCATCAATAGGTAGTGGGTCACCAAGAACATTCTCTAACCTAGATAAGTTGTCTGCAAGGGGGTTCTCAGCTCCTTTTCTATCAACAATATGCAAATCAAATTCTTGTAGCAAGAGAACCCATCTAATAAGTCTAGGTTTAGCATCTTTCTTCTCCATAAGATATTTAATAGTAGCATGATCAGTGTGGATAGTTACTTTAGAATCGACAATATAAGATCTGAACTTATCACAAGCAAATACAACTGCTAAAAGTTCTTTTTCAGAAGTAGCATAATTTCTTTGAGCAGTGTCTAGAGTCTTACTAGCATAATGGATAACATTTAATTTTTTATCAACTCTTTGCCCTAGAACAACACCTACAGCATAACCGCTAGCATCACACATAATTTCAAAGGGTAAATTCCAATCAGGAGGCTGAACAACAGGTGCAGAGATTAATGCTTTCTTAAGTATTTCAAATGCTTCTACACAATCATCATCAAAGACAAATGGTATATCTTTTTGTAATAAATTAGTCAGAGGCCGAGAAATTTTTGAGAAGTCCTTAATGAACCTCCTATAAAATCCGGCGTGACCAAGGAAACTTCTTATACCTTTGATGTCCTTGGGACATGGCATCTTTTCAATAGCATCAACCTTGGCTTTATCAACTTCGATACCTCTTTCAGGAACTTTATGCCCCAAGACAATAGCTTCATTAACCATAAAGTGGCACTTTTCCCAATTCAAGACAAAATTAGTTTCTTCACATCTCTGCAAAACTCGATCAAGATTGCTCAGGCAATCATCAAAAGAAGATCCATAGACGGAAAAGTCGTCCATGAAAACCTCACAAATCTTTTCACAAAAGTCAGATAATATAGCCATCATGCATCTTTGAAAGGTAGCAGGTGCATTACATAAACCAAAAGACATACGTCTATAAGCAAAAGTACCAAAAGGGCATGTAAAAGTACTCTTTGATTGATCTTTAGCCGACACAGGTATTTGAGAGAAACCAGAATAACCATCTAGAAAGCAATAATGTGTATGTTTGCATAATCTTTCTAGCATTTGATCGATAAAAGGCAAGGGGTAATGATCTTTCTTAGTAGCCTTATTTAATTTGCGGAAATCAATTACCATCCTATAACCTGTAATAATTCTTCTTTAGGAACAACAGTAATACCTCCATTCTTAGGGACACAATGAACAGGACTTACCAACTGACTATCAACAACGGGATAAACTATACCTGCCACCAGAAGCTTTAGTATTTCTTTTCTTACCACTTCTTTCATTTTAGGATTCAGATGTCATTGAGGATCACGAACTGGTTTGGCATCTGCTTCCAAATTTATTTTATGTTGACATAGAGTGGGACTAATGCCCTTAAGGTCATCAAGAGTATATCCAATAGCAGCACTGTGCTTCTTCAGAGTTTTCAATAATCTTTCTTCTTCATGCTCTGAAAGGTTAGCACTAATAATAATAGGATATATCTTCTTTTCATCAAGATAAGCATATTTAAGATTATCAGGCAATGGTTTAAGCTCAAACACGGGATCACCCTTAGGTGGAGGGGGATCCCCTAGGATTTCAACAGGCAAATTGTGTGTCAGAATAGGTTCCTGTTTAAAGAATACTTCATCTATTTCCCTTCTTTCATTCATAAACATATCATTCTCATGGTCTAGCAAATATTGTTCTAAAGGATCACTAGGAGGCACGGCAATAGAAGCAAGACCAATAATTTCATCCTTACTAGGCAATTCTTCTTCACGGTGTTGTTTACTAAATTTAGAGAAATTAAATTCATGAGTCATATCATCTAAGCCGATAGTGACAACATCCCTTGTGCAATCTATGGTAGCATTAACAGTATTCAAGAAGGGTATACCAAATATAATGGGACAAAAGCTATCTTGTGGGGAACCAAGAACAAGAAAATCAGCAGGATATTTAGTTTTCCCACACAAGACTTCAATATCTCTAACAATTCCCATTGGTGAAATAGTATCTATATTAGCAAGTTCAATAGTGACATCAATTTCTTCTAACTCAACAGGTGCGATGTCATGCATAATTTCTTTGTATAAGTCAATAGGCATTGCACTAGCACTAGCACCCATATCACATAAGCCATGATAACAATGATCTCCTATTTTAACAGAAATAACAGGCATGCCTACCACAGGTCTAGGTTTATCTGTATCACGAGGTTTAGCAATTCTAGCAGTTTCATTACAGAAGTAAATAACATGCCCATCTATATTATCAGACAAGAGATCTTTAACAAAAGCAATATTAGGTTCAACTTTAACTTGCTCAGGAGGTGTATATGTTTCAATATTGCTTTTACGAACCACAGTTGAAGCTTTAGCATGATCCTTTATCCTAACTAGGAAAGGTGGTTTCTCAACATAACAAGTAGGAACAATAGGATCATTATAAGTGTGTAACGCCCTGAGACCATTGCGCCAGGTGCCTTCCGGTGTCTCGTTGTTGTTGCCTTGTCATTTGCTTGCGTGTTGCATCTTGCCATGTCATCATGTGCATTGCATCATGTCATCATGCAACCCGTTTTTAAACTCAACTAAATAAATTGCATGGATCTTCGGTCCATTTAAACCGAGGGAATTCACGTGGTGATTCTCTTTATAACATATCCTCCCGATATTAGGGAGCTATATTAAATATTCCAATAATTTGGATTCACCCATAAACACACTTGCAAAATATCCCAATGTCGTTGTTATCTTAATTCTTGGTCTCCAACATTGCCATATATTCTTTGATCATATTCCGGAGATCCACCAAAAACCCGAACAGTTTTGGCCTCACCGAACCTAGTCCCAATTCAAAACCATTTGAATTATATTCAAATGAATTTGAATTTAATTCCTGCAATCTTGCCACTTCTATTTTTCTGTGGTCATGTTTATTTTTATGAGTCTAGGAAAATTGTCCTCCTGCTCAAACTCTTTTTCCCTTACCCCCTTCTTTTCCTATCTCTCTATTTTATTTTTCGTTTAAAGAAGAAAGAGAGGAGAGGGAGAGCCCAACCCAGCAAGCCCAGCTGATCCCTCCTCTCTACTGGGCCGGCCCCAAGCCACCTACTGCTGCTAACCCTAGTGCGCCGAACCCACCATCTCCCCGATCCCCACTCCCTTTCCCTCGTCCTTCCACCAGCGCCGCCAGAAGCCCACGCCTCGCACCCCCTGGCGTTAGCCCGATCCCATCTCCCATCGACCTCTCCCCTTTGCCCGATCCCCTCGACCCCCTCTCGTTCCTTCCTGCAGTGCCCTCCTCCCACTCGATCTTCAAACACCAGCGAGCAGCGCCGCCGTCTTCCATGGCCTCAGGCAGCCGAGCTCGAAGCTCTCCGCCTCTGCCGTCCGCTCTTCGGTCCGTCGCCGCCCTGTGCGCGCGATCACGGCGGCATCCCCGTCCTCAGCTCCTCCTCCACCTCGCCTTGGCGCGCGAGCCCCGAGCCATGCCGTCCCTGGAGCCGCACGCCCGTCGCCCCTCTCCCCTCGCGCCAGCGAGCAGCGCCGCGTCTCCGGCGCTCTCCTACAGCTCCTCCTCCACCTGTGCCTGCAACTGTCATACTTCTCCGTCGCGCCGGGTCCGGGACCTCCGCTGCGAGCCTCGTCGCCCCTGCGTCGCGCGAGTCGCCGATCCCCTGCCTCCGCGCCCGAGTCGGCTCGACCCTGCATCCTCTGCTCGCCTCCTCTGCTTCGCGTCTGCATTAGGACGAGTCCCTTCCTGTGCCTCCCGCCGAGTTCGAGTGACCCATGTTCAGGACGCCAAGACCCCTTCGTGGTTTTTGCCAAGTTCGGCCACCGATGAACCGAGTGCTTTTTGCCTTGCTTGGATATGCAAGACCTTCTGAACATTGCAAGTTGCATGACACAATGACAATGGGTTCGACGCACATGCGCCAAGTTCCACTACCGTCGCTCGGTTTCGACAAGACAATGTGTACCGCGATGCCTGGAGACCCTGGATGCACCAAGTTCCTCTTCGGACATGTACAACTACCATCCCGTGCAGGACACCGAGTACCACGACGACCATCGACATATACCCCTACACCGCACCGAAATGCCGAGTTCCTCACCGTGACCCCGAACATCTACGGAAACTTGTGCGTCTATGAACATGAACAACTACCGTCGCCGTGGATCTGACAAGTTCATGAGTACATCTACTTCCTCTACGACCCGCGACAACCGCTACTTTCACTACCGTCACGAGAACAACTACTTCCCTCGACGTACCCGAACCACTCCGAGAATGCACCTTGGAAGGTATAACCGCCGGAACGACGCCCGTGAACGTATGCCTGTGTTGTTTGAGATGCATGTTTAGATGCTGTATTCACCCATGAACGTTAGTTGTTCCTCCTTGTTGCCATGTCGTCCACCTGTGGGAACCCGGTAACTGGGATCACCCCATCATCTTACATGACACGCTCCCATCACTCCTTTTCCACCGGCTTCTCAATCGAGTTACTGGAAACCGATATGTTGTCGTGGCATCATTTTTGGATTCGTTGTCATGGCACCTCTTTCGCTTCCGCCACGATGACAATGCTTCATAATACGCTCATGTTAACATTTTCGTAAAAATTGCATAACTTGCATGTCATCCGCATCATGATAACAACTTCAAGTTTGGTTAAAATTGTTGTTTGCTTTAAATTACTAATGCATATGGGGATGTACCGGAATTGTTGTTTGATGTTTCCGGCCTCATTTAAAATGCCTAACTATGTTTTCTACTCATGTTTCATCTCTTGCCATGTTAATCAACATTTAATATTGTTGGGACCTAAACGAGAGAGAACTAAATAATTGTTGTGGTGTTTCGTCAATATGCAACTCGTTGCATATTGAGCTCCACTTTACTTGTAGTTTTGATTGTGCATATTGCCATGCCATGCCTCTTTAAACCGGACATGCATCATACTTGATTGTGCATCATGCCATGCTTATGTGATGGTTGTTTACTATGTTGTTTGCTTCTTTCCGGTGTGCTTCTTCGGGTTGTTTCCGGTAACGTCGTGTTGTGAGGATTCGTTCGACTACGCCCGTTTGTCTTCTTCATGGACTCGTTCTTCTTCCTTGCGGGATTTCAGGCAAGATGATCATACCCTCGAAATCACTACTATCTTTGCTTTGCTAGATGCTTGCTCTTTTGCTATGCCTATGCTGCGATACCTACCACTTGCTTGTCATGCCTCCCATATTGTTGAACCAAGCCTCTAACCCACCTTGTCCCAGCAAACCGTTGATTGGCTACGTTACCGCTTTGCTCAGCCCCTCTTATAGCGTTGTTAGTTGCAGGTGAAGATTGAAGTTTGTTCCTTGTTGGAACATGGAGATACCGTTCCTTGTTGGAACATCTTTACTTGTTGGGATATCACTATATATCTTATTTAATTAATGCATCTATATACTTGGTAAAGGGTGGAAGGCTCGGCCTTATGCCTGGTGTTTTGTTCCACTCTTGCCGCCCTAGTTTCCGCCATATCAGTGTTATGTTCCCGGATTTTGCGTTCCTTCCGCGGTTGGGTAATAATGGGAACCCCTTGATAGTTCGCCTTGATTAAAGCTTTTCCAACAATGCCCAACATTGGTCTTACCATTCGCCACCTAGCCTTTTCTTTTCCCTTGGGGGTCGCGCGCCCAAGGGTCATCATTATTTTACCCCCCCCCCCCCCCGGGCCAGTGCTCCTCTGAGTGTTGGTCCAACCGAGCGATGTCCGGGGCTACCAGGGGCAACTCTGGGCTGGCCTACCCGACGTCTGGCTCATCTGAGTGTGCCCTGAGAACGAGATATGTGCAGCTCCTATCGGGATTTGTTGGCACATTCGGGCGGTGTTGCTGGATTTGTTTTAACTTGTCGAAGTGTCTTGTTGTACCGGGATACCGAGTCTGATCGGAATGTCTCGGGAGGAGGTCTATTCCTTCGTTGACCGTGAGAGCTTGTGATGGGCTAAGTTGGGACACCCCTGCAGGGATTTGAACTTTCGAAAGCCGTGCCCGCGGTTATGGGCAGATGGGAATTTGTTAATGTCCGGTTGTAGAAAACCTGAATTTGTCCTTAATTAAAATGAATCAACAGCGTGTGTAACCGTGATGGTCTCTTTCCGGTGGAGTCCGGAAAGTGAACACGGTGTTGGAGTTATGCTTGACGTAGGTCATTTAGGATCACTTCTTGATCATACTTTCTCGGACGTGCTTTGCTTTCTCTTCTCGCTCTCATTTGTGTATGTTAGCCACCATATATGCTAGTCGCTTGCTGCAGCTCCACCTCATACTTTTACCTTACCCATAAGCTTAAATAGTCTTGATCGCGAGGGTGCGAGATTGTTGAGTCCCCGTGGCTCACAGATACTTCCAAAACCAGCTTGCAGGTGCCGATGAGACCGTACAGATGACGCAACCAAGCTCAAGGAGGAGCTCGTGGAAGATCTTGTCCTTTATGTTGTTTTGTTCTAGTTGATCAGTAGTGGAGCCCAGTCGGGACGATCGGGGATCTGTGTAGCATTTGGGGTAGTCTTCTTTCATTTTGGCTCCGTAGTCGGGCCCTGATTGTATTTAGATGATGTAATGCTTTATTCATGTATTTGTGTGAAGTGGCGATTGTAAGCCAACTATGTATCTCGTTCCCTTATGTATTACATGGGTTGTGTGAAGATTACCTCACTTGCGACATTGCTTTCAATGCGGTTATGCCTCTAAGTCGTGCTTCGACACGTAGGAGATATAGCCGCATCGAGGGCGTTATAAAGTGAGAGTCTTTTCTTCAACTTTAATTGGTGCAACTACTTTTACTTATATGGGAGGATGATATTTAAACCACTTCTCCTTGGGGAGATCAACATAAGCAGCGAAAGATTCACAGAAAGAAGCTACTATCTCAGAGTCAAGTCCATATTTAGTGCTAAATTTACGGAAAATATTGGTATCATAAAAGATTTAACACAATCAAAACTAGGTGTCATACCTGACTCCTTACCATTGTCGAGGTCCCAATCTTCAGAGTTGTGTTTAATTATTGGCAATAAATCTCATTTGAATTCAATAGTCTTCATCATAAAAGAGCCAGCACAAGAAGTATCAAGCATAGTGCGATTGCTACTAGAAAGCCGAGCATAAAATTTTTGAATAATCATTTCTCTTGAGAGCTCATGATTGGGGCATGAATATAACATTGATTTAAGCCTCCCCCAAGCTTGAGCGATGCTTTCTCCTTCGCGAGGCCAAAATTATATATATAATTGCGATCACGATGAACAAGATGCATAGGATAAAACTTCTGATGAAATTCCAATTTCAATCGTTTGTAATTCCAAGACCTCATATCATCACATAGCCTATACCATGTCGATGCATCTCCCTTCAAAGATAAAGGGAAGACCTTCTTCTTAACAACATCTCCGGGTACACCTGCAAGCTTACATAATCCACAAACTCCATCCACATATATTAGATGTTCATCAGGATGTTTTGTTCCATCTCCTAAAAAGGATTAGCTAGCAGTTTTTCAATTATACCCGAAGGAACTTCAAAGCAAGAATTTTCATTTTCATTTTCATTTTCAGTAGGTTCAGTAGGTTGAGGAGCAACTCTTTGCTCTATTGGTCGGGGTGAAGATACCTCGAACAAGCCCCTCAGAGGATTACTTTCCATAGTAACAAGTGACAGTAAATTTCAGCACACTATATAAAATTTTCCTTACCAAATTCCACCTACCAAAGGCGCTTCACTCCCCGGCAATGGTGCCAGAAAAGACTCTTGATGACCCACAAGTATAGGGGATCTATCATAGTCCTTTCGATAAGTAAGAGTGTCGAACCCAACGAGGAGCGGAAGGAAATGATAAGCGGTTTTCAGCAAGGTATTCTCTGCAAGTACTGAAATAAGTGGAAACAGATAGTTTCGTGATAAGATAATTTGTAATGAGAAACAAGTAACAAAAGTAAATAAAGTGCAGCAAGGTGGCCCAATCCTTTTTGTAACAAAGGACAAGCCTGGACAAACTCTTATATAAGGAAAAGCGCCCCCGAGGACACATGGGAATATCGTCAAGCTAGTTTTCATCACGTTCATATGATTCGTGTTCGGTACTTTGATAATTTGATATGTGGGTGGACCGGTGCTCGGGTGCTGTTCTTACTTGAACAAACATCCCACTTATGATTAACCTCTATTGCAAGCATCCGCAACTACAACAAAAGTATTAAGGTAAACCTAACCATAGCATGAAACATATGGATCCAAATCAGCCCCTTATGAAGCAACGCATAAACTAGGGTTTAAGCTTCTGTCACTCTAGCAACCCATCATATACTTATTACTTTCCAATGCCTTCCTCTAGGCCCAAATAATGGTGAAGTGTTATGTAGTCGACGTTCACATAACACCACTAGAGGCTAGACTACATACATCTCATCAAAATATCGAACGAATACCAAATTCACATGACTACTAATAGCAAGACTTCTCCCTTGTCCTCAGGAACAAACGTAACTACTCACAAAGCATAAACATGTTCGTAATCAGAGGGGTATTAATATGCATATAGGATCTGAATATATGATCTTCCACCAATTAAACCAACTAGCATCAACTACAAGGAGTAATTAACACTACTAGCAACCTACTAGCACTAATACCGGACTTGGAGACAAGAATTGGATACAAGAGATGAACTAGGGTTTTGAGATGAGATGGTGCTGATGAAGATGTTGATGGAGATTGCCCTCTCCCAATGAGAGGAGCGTTGGTGATGACGATGGTGATGATTTCCCCCTCCGGGAGAGACGTTTCCCTAGCAGAACAGCTCTGCCGGAGCCCTAGATTGGATCCGCCAAGGTTCCGCCACATGGCGGCAGAGTTTCGTCCAGAAAGGTTGCTTCCTCTTTTTTTGACGAAAGACTTCATATAGCAGAAGATGGTAATCAGAGACCCACCAGGGGGCCCACGAGGTAGGGGGCGCGCCCCCACCCTCATGGACAGGGTGTGGGCCCCTGGTCTTCATCTTTGGCGAGGATTTTTCATTATTTATTATAAGGTATTCCGTGGTGTTTCAGGACTTTTGTAGTTGTGCAGAATAGGTCTCTAATATTTGCTCCTTTTCCAGCCCAGAATTCCAGCTGCTGGCATTCTCCCTCCTTATGTAAACCTTGTAAAATAATAGAGAATAGCCATAAGTATTGTGACATAATGTGAAATAACAGCCCATAATGCAATAAATATCGATATAAAAGCATGATGCAAAATGGACGTATCACCCCGCCGGAAGGGGAATAGATCACGGAGGGCTTCTACATCAACACCATAGCCCCTCCGATGAAGTGTGGGTAGTTCACCTCAGACCTACGGGTCCATATTTATTAGCTAGATGGCTTGTTCTCTCTTTTTGGATCTCAATACAATGTTCTCCCCCTCTCTTGTGGAGATCTATTCGATGTAATCTTCTTTTTGCGGTGTGTTTGTTGAGACCAATGAATTGTGGGTTTATGATCAAGTCTATCTATGAACAATATTTGAATCTTCTCTGAATTCTTTTATGTATGATTGGTTATCTTTGGAAGTCTCTTTGAATTATCAGTTTGGTTTGGCCTACTAGATTGTTCTTTCTTGCAATGGTAGAAGTGCTTAGCTTTGGGTTCAACCTTGTGGTGTCCTTTCCCAGTGACAGTAGGGGCAGCAAGGCACGTATTATATTGTTGCCATCAAGGATAACAAGATGGGGTTTTCATCATATTGCATGAGTTTATACTTCTACATCATGTCATCTTGCTTAAGGCGTTACTCTGTTTTCATTAACTTAATACTCTGGATGTATGCTGGATAGCGGTCGATGAGTGGAGTAATAGTCGTAGATGCAGGCAGGAGTCGGTCTAGTTGTCTCGGATGTGATGCCTATATACATGATCATACCTAGATATTCTCATAACTATGCTCAATTCTGTCAATTGCTCAATAGTAATTTGTTCACCCACCATAGAATACTTATGCTCTCGAGAGAAGCCACTAGTGAAACCTATGGCCCCCGGGTCTATCTTCATCATATCAGTCCCCTAATACTTAGTTATTTACTTTTCTTTTATTTTTACTTTGCATCTTTACCACAAAAATACCAAAAATATTATCTTATCATATCTATCAGATCTCACTCTCGTAAGTGGCCGTGTAGGGATTGACAACCCCTTATCGCGTTGGTTGCGAGGATTTATTTGTTTTGTGCAGGTGCGAGGGACTCGCGCATAGCCTCCTACTGGATTGATACCTTGGTTCTCAAAAACTGAGGGAAATACTTACGCTACTTTGCTGCATCATCCCTTCCTCTTTGGGGAAAACCAACGCAGTGCTCAAGAGGTAGCAAGAAGGATTTCTAGCACCGTTGTCGGGGAGGTCTACGCAAAAGTCAATATACCAAGTACCCATCACATACCCTTGTCTCCCGCATTACATTATTTGCCATTTGACTCTCGTTTTCCTCTCCCCCACTTCACCCTTGCCGTTTTATTCGCCCTCTCTCTCTATCCTCCCTCTCTTTCTCTATTTGCCTCTTTTTGCCCGCTTGCTTTTTGTTTGCTTGTGTGTCAGTTTGCTTGCTTGTCACGATGGCTCAAGATAACACTAAATTGTGTGACTTCACCAATACCAACAATAATGATTCTATTAGCACTCCTATTGCTCTTCTTACCGATGTTGAATCTTGTGAAATTAATACTGCTTTGTTGAATTTTGTCATGAAAGATCCGTTTTCCGGCCTTCCTAGTGAAGATG
The DNA here is from genome assembly GCF_018294505.1 of Triticum aestivum. Taxonomy (NCBI): domain Eukaryota; kingdom Viridiplantae; phylum Streptophyta; class Magnoliopsida; order Poales; family Poaceae; genus Triticum; species Triticum aestivum. The sequence continues at coordinate 708,465,748 of NC_057800.1, forward strand.
CTACTAACCATCTTAATAGCTTCGTTGATTTGTGTGATATGCAAAAGAAGAAACATATGGATAATGATATTGTTAAATTGAAGCTATTTCCTTTTTCGCTTAGAGATCGTGCTAAAGTTTGGTTTTCGTCTTTGCCTAAAAATAGTATTGATTCATGGAACAAGTGCAAAGATGCTTTTATCTCTAAGTATTTTCCTCCCGCTAAGATCATCTCTCTTAGAAACGATATTATGAATTTTAAGCAACTTTATCATGAACATGTTGCACAAGCTTGGGAGAGAATGAAACTAATGATACGTAATTGCCCTACTCATGGTTTAAATTTGTGGATGATTATACCAAAATTTTATGCCGGATTGAACTTTGCTTCTAGAAATCTTTTAGATTCGGCCGCGGGAGGCACTTTTATGGAAATCATTTTAGGAGAAGCTACTAAAATCCTAGATAATATTATGGTTAATTATTCTCAATGGCATACTGAAAGATCTACTAATAAAAAGGTGCATGTGATAGAAGAAATTAATGTTTTGAGTGGAAAGATGGATCAACTTATGAAATTATTTGCTAGTAAGAGTGTTTCTTCTGATCCTAATGATATGCCCTTGTCTACTTTGAATAATAATAATAATAATGAATCTATGGATGTGAATTTTGTTGGTAGGAACAATTTTGGTAACAACGCATATAGAGGAAATTTCAATCCTAGGCCTTATCCTAGTAATACTTCTAATAATTATGGTAATTCCTACAACAATTCTTATGGAAATTATAATAAGATTCCCTCTGATTTTGAATGTAATATTAAATAATTTATTACTTCGCAAAAGAGTTTCAACGCTGTGATTGAAGAAAAGTTGCTTAAGATTGATGAGTTGGCGAGGAACTTTGATAGGATTTCTCTTGATGTTGGTTCTTTGAAACTTAGATCTATTCCACATAAGCATGATATCAATGAGTCTCTCAAAGCCATGAGAATTTCCATTGATGAGTGCAAGGAAACAACCGCTAGGATGCGTGCTAAGAAAGATGCCTTTATGAGAGCGTGTTCTTCTAGTTCCTATGAAAATAAAGATGAAGATCTAAAAGTTATTGATGTGTCCCCTATTAAATCTTTATTTTGCAATATGAATCTTGATAATGATGGGACTGAATATGACCCACCTTTACCTAGAAGGCGTTCCAAGAATTCGGAATTTTTTGATCTTGATGCTAAAATTGATAAAAGTGGGATTGAAGAAATTAAAACCCTAGATGTTGCTAAACCCACTATTATGGATTTCAAGGAATTTAAATATGAAAATTGCTCTTTGATTGATTGTATTTCCTTGTTGTAATCCGTGCTAAATTCTCCTCATACTTATAGTCAAAATAAAGCGTTTACTAAACATATCGTGGATGCCTTGATGAAATCTTATGAAGAAAAACTTGAATTGGAAGTTTCTATCCCTAGAAAACTCTATGATGAGTGGGAACCAACTATTAAAATTAAAATTAAAGATCACGAATGCTATGCTTTATGTGATTTGGGTGCTAGTATTTCCACGATTCCAAAGACTTTGTGTGATTTGTTAGGTTTCCGTGATTTTGATGATTGCTCTCTAAACTTGGACCTTGCGGATTCCACTATTAAGAAACCTATGGGAAGAATTAATGATGTTCTTATTATTGCAAATAGGAATTATGTGCCCGTATATTTTATTGTTCTTGACATAGATTGCAATCCTTCATGTCCTATTATTCTCGGTAGACCTTTCCTTAGAACGATTGGTGCAATTATTGATATGAAGGAAGGAAATATTAGATTCCAATTTCCATTAAGGAAAGGCATGGAACACTTTCCTAGAAAGAAAATTAAATTACCTTATGAATCTATTATGAGAGCCACTTATGGATTGCCTACTAGAGATGGCAATACCTAGATCTATTCTTACTTGTTATGCCTAGCTAGGGGCGTTAAATGATAGCGCTTGTTGGGAGGCAACCCAATTTTATTTTTATTCCTTGCTTTTTGCTCCTGTTTAGTAATAAATAATTTATCTAGCCTCTGTTTAGGTTGTGTTTTTTGTGCTTAATTAATGTTTGTGCCAAGTAGAACCGTTGGGAAGACTTGGGGAAAGTCTTGTTACACTTGCTGTAAAAAACAGAAACTTTAGCTCTCACGAGAACTGCTGCCAGTTTTATTTGGAACGTGATATTTAGTTAATTATTTTTTCAGATGATTAATAGATAAATTCCTCTCATACAGAAAATTATTTTAGAATTTTTTGGGTTCCAGATCTTGCGCTAGCTACAGATTACTACAGACTGTTCTGTTTTTGACAGATTCTGTTTTTCGTGTGTTGTTTGCTTATTTTGATGAATCTATGGCTAATAAAATAGTTTATAAACCATAGAGAAGTTGGAATACGGTAGGTTTAAAACCAACATAAATAAATAATGAGTTCATTATAGTACCTTGAAGTGGTCTTTTGTTTTCTTTCGCTAACGGAGCTCACGAGATTTTCTACTTTGAGTTTTGTGTTGTGAAATTTTCAAGTTTTGGGTAAAGATTTGATGGATTATGGAACAAGTAGTGGCAAGAGACTAAGATTGGGGATGCCCATGGCACCCCCAAGATAATCTAAGGACACCTAAAAGCCAAAGCTTGGGGATGCCCAGGAAGGTATCCCCTCTTTCGTCTACTTCTATCGATAACTTTACTTGGAGCTATATTTTTATTCACCACATGATATGTGTTTTGCTTGGAGTGTCTGAGTCTTTACTTTTTAGTTTACCACAATCATCCTTGCTGTACACACATTTTGAGAGAGCCATACATGATTTGGAATTTGCTAGAATACTCTGTGTGCTTCGCTTATATGTTTTGAGTTATATAGTTTTGCTCTAGTACTTCACTTATATCTTTTAGAGCACGGTGGTGGATTTGTTTAGATTATTTTGAGAGTCTTAAATATCCTGGTAATTTGCTTAAAATCCTAATATGCTAGGTATTCAATATTAGTAAAATTTTCTTATGAGTGTTTTGAATACTAACAGAAGTTGGATGCTTGATGATTGTTTTTTAGATATGGAGGTAATAATATCAAAGTCGTGCTAGTTGAGTAGTTGTGAAATTGAGAAATGCTTGTGTTGAAGTTTGCAAGTCCCGTAGCATGCACTTATGGTAAACGTTATGTAACAAATTTGAAACATGAGATGTTATTTGATTGTCCTCCTTATGAGTGGCGGTCGGGGACGAGCGATGGTATTTTCCTACCAATCTATCCTCCTAGTAGCATGCGCGTAGTGCCGAGGTTTTTGATGACTTGTAGATTTTTGCAATAATTATGTGAGTTCTTTGTGACTAATGTTGAGTCCATGTATTATACGCACTCTTACCCTTCCATCCTTGCTAGCCTCTTCGGTACCGTGCATTGCCCTTTCTCACATTGAGAGTTGGCGCAAACTTCGCCGGTGCATCCAAACCCCGTGATATGATACGCTCTTTCACACATAAACCTTGTTATATCTTCCTCAAAAAAGCCACCGTGCCTACCTATTATGGCATTTCCATAGCCATTCCGAGATATATTGCCATGCAACTTTCCACCATTCCGTTTATCATGACACATTCATTATTGTCATATTGCTTAGCATGATCATGTAGTTGACATAGTATTTGTGGCAAAGCCACCATTCATAATTCTTTCATACATTTCACTCTTGGTCCATTGCATATCCTGGTACACCGCCGGAGGCATTCATATAGAGTCATCTTTTGTTCTAGTATTGAGTTGTAATCATTGAGTTGTAAATAAATAGAAGTGTGATGATCATCATTTTCTAGAGCATTGTCCCAAGTGAGGAATAAAAAAAAGAGAAAGGCCGTAAAAAAGATAAGGCCCAAAAAAAGAGAAAGGCCATAAAAAAGAGAGAAGGCCCCAAAAAAAGAAAAAAATGAGAGAAAAAGAGAGAAGGGACAATGTTACTATCCTTTGCCACACTTGTGCTTCAAAGTAGCACCGTAATCTTCATGATAGAGAGTCTCTTGTTTTTTCACTTTCATATACTAGTGGGAATTTTCATTATAGAACTTGGCTTGTATATTCCAACAATGGGCCTCCTCAAGTGCCCTAGGTCTTCATGAGCAAGCAAGTTGGATGCACACCCACTTAGTTTCTTTTGTTGAGCTTTCATACATTTATAGCTCTAGTGCATCCGTTGCATGGCAATCCCTACTCCTTTCATTAACATCAATCGGTGGGCATATCCATAGCCCATTTGAGGGAGTACTGGATTAGGGGGTGTTCGGATAGCCGAATTATAGTTTCAGCCGGACTCCTGGACTATGAAGATACAAGATTGAAGACTTCGTCCCGTGTCCGGAAGGGACTTTCCTTGGCGTGGAAGGCAAGCTTGGCGATACGGATATTCAGATCTCCTACCATTGTAACCGACTCTATGTAACCCTAACCCTATCCGGTGCCTATATAAACCGGAGGGTTTTACTCGGTAGGACAACATACACATCAACAATCATACCATAGGCTAGCTTCTAGGGTTTAGCCTCTCTGATCTCGTGGTAGATCTACTCTTGTACTACCCATATCATCAATATTAATCAAGCAGGACGTAGGGTTTTACCTCCATCGAGAGGGCCCGAACCTGGGTAAAACTTCATGTCCCTTGCCTCCTATTACCATCCAGCCTAGACGCACAGTTCGGGACCCCCTACTCGAGATCCGCCGGTTTTGACACCGACATTGGTGCTTTCATTGAGAGTTCCTCTGTGTCGTCGCCGTCAGGCTCGATGGCTCCAACGATCTTTAACAGCGATGCAATCCAGGGTAAGACCTTCCTCCCCGGACAGATCTTCGTCTTCGGCAGCTTCGCACTGCAGGCCAATTCACTTGGCCATCTGGAGCAGATCGAAAGCTACGCCCCTGGCCGTCAGGTAAGATTCGGAAGTTTAAACTACACGGCTGACATCCGCGGGGACTTGATCCTCGACGGATTCAAGCCAGTGCCGAGCGCGCCGCACTATCCCGACGAGCATGATCTAGCTCTGCCGCCGAACAGCGCCCTGGAGGCCGCATCCGCATCGGCTCCGATCCTTAACTCAGAGCCAACTACGCTGATCGAGGATGGGCGGTTGGACGCCGCCTCGGGGGCTGCGATCCCAACGGCGATTGAGCCGAACACCAACCCCGTACTCTGCGAGACTCGTGACTCCAAGGAGCCGGACTCCTCTCCGGACTCCGAACCCTCCGTGCCCCTGCCAATCGAATCCGATTGGGCGCCGATCATGGAGTTCACTGCCGCGGACATATTTCAGCACTCGCCTTTTGGCGATATTCTGAAGACACTGAAGTCTCTCTCTTTATCAGGAGAGCCATGGCCAGACTACGGCCAGCAAGGTTGGGATTCGGACGATGAAGAAATTCAAAGCCCACCCACCGCCCACTTTGTAGCCACTGTCGACGACTTAACCAACATGCTCGACTTCGACTTCGAAGACATCGACGATATGGACGCCGATGAAGGAGATGATGAAGAATCAGCGCCTATTAGGCCCTGGAAAGCCACCTCGTCATATGACATATACATGGTGGACACCCCAAAGGAGGGAGATGGCGATGGAAAAGCGGAGGATGACCCCTCCAAGAAACATCCCAAGCGCCGGCGCCAGCGGCGCCGCTCAAAATCCCGCCAAAACAAACACGGTGATTCCAGCACGGGAGATAATAATACTCCGGAAAGCGCCAAAGAAAACCCCCTCCAGCAAGATTTAGCACAGGAGGATGGAGAAACCAGCCCTCACGAGAGAGCGGCAGACAGAGAGGTCGAGGACGATAATTATATGCCTCCCTCCGAAGACGAGGCAAGCCTCGACGACGACGAATTCGTCGTGCCAGAGGATCCCGTCGAGCAAGAGCGTTTTCAACGCAGGCTTATGGCCACGGCAAGAAGCCTCAAGAAAAAACAGCAACAGCTTAGAGCTGATCAAGATTTGCTAGTCGACAGATGGACTGAAGTCCTTGCGGCCGAAGAGCATAAACTCGAACGCCCCTCCAAGAGCTACCCAAAGCGCAGGTTGCTACCCCAATTAGAGGAGGAAGCACTTGATGCGGCCGACCGGCCACCTCGTGGCCGCGACAGAGAGGCCTCTCGGCCCTCCACTCAAGCCGCACCCCGTACCAAGGCACGGGAATATGCGCCGGACTTACGAGATATGTTGGAGGACAAGGCTAGACAAACAAGATCGATCTACGGATCGCGTGGGCGCCCCACGGCTCGAGACGGCATCCGTCACGCCGGCCACAAATTCGGCAGGGCCGAACACAGTAGACAAGGCTCACTGGAGCTACGTCATGATATAGCCCAGTACAGAGGCGCCGCACACCCACTCTGCTTCACAGACGAAATAATGGATCATCAAATCCCCGAGGGTTTCAAACCCGTAAACATCGAATCATATGATGGCACAACAGATCCTGCGGTATGGATTGAGGATTATCTCCTTCATATCCACATGGCCCGCGGCGATGATTTCCACGCCATCAAATACCTCCCACTCAAGCTTAAAGGACCAGCTCGGCATTGGCTTAACAGCTTGCCAACAGGATCAATCAGTTGTTGGGAGGACCTGGAAGCCGCATTCCTCGACAATTTCCAGGGCACTTATGTGCGACCCCCAGACGCCGATGACCTAAGTCACGTAATTCAGCAGCCAGATGAATCGGCCAGGCAATTCTGGACACGGTTCCTAACAAAGAAAAATCAAATAGTCGACTGTCCGGACGCTGAGGCCCTAGCAGCCTTCAAGCACAATATCCGTGACGAGTGGCTAGCCCGGCACCTTGGACAGGAAAAGCCGAAATCTATGGCAGCACTCACGACACTCATGACCCGCTTTTGCGCGGGAGAAGACAGCTGGCTTGCTCGTAGCAACAATATAACCAAGAACCCTGGTAATTCGGACACCAGGGACAGTAGTGGCAGGTCGCGTCGCAATAAACAGAAGCGCCGCATTAACGGCGACAATGCTGAGGATACGGCAGTTCATGCCGGATTCAGAGGCTCTAAATCCGGTCAGCGGAAAAAGCCATTCAAAAGGAATCCTAGGGGCCCGTCCAGTTTGGACCGAATACTCGACTGCTTATGCCAGATACATGGCACCCCCGAAAAGCCGGCCAATCACACCAATAGGGATTGTTGGGTGTTCAAGCAGGCAGGCAAGTTAAACGCTGAAAACAAAGACAAGGGGCTGCATAGCGATGACGACGAGGAGCCCCGGCCGCCGAACAACAGTGGACAGAAGGGTTTTCCCCCACAAGTGCGGACGGTGAACATGATATACGCAACCCACATCCCCAAGAGGTAGCGGAAGCGCGCGTTAAGGGACGTATACGCGATACAGGCAGTCGCCCCAAAGTTCAACCCATGGTCCTCCTGCCCAATCACCTTTGATCGAAGGGACCACCCCACCGGCACCCGTCATGGCGGATTCGCCGCATTGGTTCTAGACCCAATTATTGACGGATTTCATCTCACTAGAGTCCTTATGGACGGCGGCAGCAGCCTGAACCTGCTTTACCAGGATACCGTGCGGAAAATGGGCTTAGATCACTCGAGGATTAAGCCCACCAAAACGACCTTTAAAGGCGTAATACCAGGTGTAGAGGCCAACTGTACAGGCTCAGTCACAGTTGAAGTGGTCTTCGGATCTCCGGATAATTTCCGAAGTGAGGAGTTAATCTTGGACATAGTCCCGTTTCGCAGTGGCTATCACGCACTGCTCGGGCGAACCGCATTCGCCAAGTTCAATGCGGTACCGCATTATGCATACCTTAAGCTCAAGATGCCAGGCCCTCGAGGAGTAATTACGGTCAATGGAAACACCGAACGCTCCCTCCGAACGGAGGAGCACACGACGGCCCTTGCAGCGGAAGTACAAAGCAGCCTCTCCAGGCAGTTCTCCAGTCCGGCCAGTAAACGACCGAACATCGTCAAGCGCGCCCGGAGTAAGCTACAACAAGACCGCCTGGCACGATCCGAGCAGGCGTAGCAATGCGGCCCCAACCCCAACCCTCGCAAAAAGGCGACGCCAGTACTTCGCGTACATAACTACGCTCTAGAGATACCATGGGCATAGGGGGAGGGGCACCATCACAGCACGCCCGAAACACGGCTTAAACCGCACCAGGGGCTGCCGATTTTTTAATTTTCTCTTACTTTCAGGACTCCATTCTTCGGACGGCCTGTTCGGCAGTTCAATTGCCGCACAAACGATGCAAGAACCAGGGAAGCAGACAAGCCACGCCGCATTACGGAATTCCCAGGTGGTTTCTATCACGAGCAGTATACCTGTTTCGCATATTATTCCGCAGCTTGCCCCTGGAGCGGACATGTTACACAGTCCAACCTTTTGCTTATCGCATTACTTGTATCGTTTTGCTTTGTTCGCAGCTCTTTTTAATAAACTGTGCATAGCTTTTGTCTATTTTTGCATTACTTTATATATATATATATATATATATATATATATATATATATATATATATATATGTTCCTTAAACGACATGTTGCACCCGTACACTTTGGTACGGCCAAAATACGCCAGGGGCTTCAGTACCCCTCAACATGGTGTGAGAAGTCCGAACACTTTAACAAGTGCGGCACCCCGAACTTATAGCATTATATGCATCGGCTCCAAATCATGTCTTGGGTCAATAGTTGGGTTTGCCCGGCTCCTATGTTTTGGTGCCTTACGTTCCGCTATATCGGCTAAGGTAGCACTAAGAGAACCACTGCGATTGTGCTCCGGTTGAGCTGGGTCGAGCACCTCAGTGGAGAAAGCTAAAACTGACCGTCATGATGAGGCGAGAGCTGGTCGCTGTTCGAGAGGTCTTTTCGAGTCCTTAAAGACTTATGCCGCTTAGGGCGAGGAGCCGGCTCTGTCCGGCCAAGGCGTGGATAGCGCCCCGAACTCGGTCTTCCGAATACCAGGGGCTTTGCCGAAATTTAAAATTATAGAATTCTATGGCTAAGTGTGAGTGTTCACGCATTATAGTCCGATTGCCTTGTTCGTTGGGCTGAGCGCCTCCCTCGAAGGACCCAAACATGGGAAAAAGAGCCCTCAGGTTTATCCCCGAACACCCTAGCACTAGCGGCACGGGGGCAGAAGCCGACGACTCGCCATCTCTCAGAATTGATAAACAGCCGCACAAAAGGTAATATTTTAAATTCAAACAGCATTGCTTAAGCGCATATGAACATGTTTTCAGCGCACAGGATAAAACGAGCGAGTTTTACTCAAACATTACATCCATAGAAAATTCATCCGCCACAAGGCGGGCACCCTTCAGAACATCCTTATAATAATTTTCGGGCTTGCGATGCTCTTTCCCCGGTGGTGGCCCGTCCTTCACAAGCTTCTCAGCATCCAGCTTGCCCCAGTGCACCTTCGCACGGGAAAGGGCCCTACGGGCACCTTCAATGCAGACGGAGCGCTTGATGACTTCGAGCCTTGGACAGGCCTCCACCAGCCGCCGCACCAGCCCGAAATAGCTCCCAGGCTGAGCCTCTCCAGGCCACAGCCGAACTATGAGGCCCTTCATTGCCTGTTCGGCCGCCTTGTGGAGCTCGACCAGTTGCTTCAACTGGTCGCTCAGGGGCACGGGGTGTCCGGCCTCAGCGTACTGAGACCAGAACACATTCTCCGTCGAGCTGCCCTCCTCAGCTCGATAGAATGCGGCGGCATCAGATATACTCCGGGGAAGATCTACGAACGCGCCTGGAGAACTCTGGATTTGGGTAAGTAACAAGTAACTCATGCTTATGTGTTTACTTTGCATAAAGAATGCCTTACCCGCCGCTATCTTCTTCACCTCATCCAACTCCTGGAGGGTCTTCTGGGATTCTGCCTTGGCACTTTCAGTAGCCGTCGCGAGCTCGGACGCTCGCGTCCTTGAGTCACGCTCCAAACTCTCAAATTTTTCCATGAGAGCCTGGAGCTCTTGCCGCACCTTGCCAACCTCGGCCTCATACTTTTCTCGCTCAGTGCGCTCCGCGGCCGATCTCTTCTCGGCCTCGAGTAGCGCTTGCTTCAGGGTCGCCACCTTAGACGTGGCCCCTGCAATAGCCACAATAATCCTATCATTTTTGCAATTGCACCTTTATATATATATATGTTTACTTTAAACAAGGTATTTCTTACCTTCATTGTCCTCGAGCCGCATCTTGGCACGTCCGAGCTCTTGCTGGGACCGCTCGAGGTCCTGCTTTAGCACGTCCACCTCCGCAGTTAGTGCGCCGGACGCCAGCAGGGAAGCCTACACACGCATATTGACTCTTTTTAGACTCCTGCGATTTTTATTTGATCCTCTATTCGGCTTTTCTTTCTGAACGCCAAACAGAGCATCAGGGGCTACTGTCTATGCGGTAATGTTATTTACACATTTTTTACTTACCTCAAAGCCTGTTAAAAGGCTTGTACAAGCTTCAGTCAGTCCGCTCTTGGCGGACTGAACCTTCTGGACCACCGCACTCATAATAGTGTGGTGCCCCTCGTCGATGGAGGCGCCTTGGAGCGCCTCCAGCAGATTGTCCGGCGCCTCCGGTTGGACGGAGGTCGCCGGCGCGGTGGGCTTGCTCCTCTTTGAAGGAGGTCCCCCGCCGGACTCTTGAACCTTTGAAGGTTTTGGAGCGGTGTCCGGCCTAGGGCCGGACTTGGAGCCCTGGGGGGTTTCGTACCCTTTACTCTTGGAGTCCGGAAGGTCGCCTTGCGGCACCTCCAGGACCACCTCCTCCTGGATTGGAACCTGTTGGGACAACACTTCGGTGTCATCCGTAGGGCGGGGGGAGGAAGCCGTCGGCAGCGAGTTCACGTCCGACGTGTCCAGTGAGCCGCTCGACGATGCGTCGAGCCGGTCTTTGGGTGGGCTGCATAAACATATTCGACATAAGGGAAAGTTGTGCAATAAACGAATACTATGAAATCACTCCGGTATCCGGATACTTACGATTTCGCCAGGGGCTTGGCCCTGGGCGGCCACTCCTCTTCACCGTCGTCGGCATTGGTGGAGTAGTCCGGAGGAGGGGTTCTTGCCTTCTTGGACCCTTCGGCCTCCCCAGTTGGGGGGGCCTTCCTTTTCTTCTCTTCCCCCGCTGGAGGGGGAGGGGTTTCTTCTTCCTCCTCCTCGTCTTCATGGGAGGAATGCGCCTCGGAACTGTCGGATGATGGATCCGACACCTCCGAGCGTCGGGCACTCTTTCGAGTCCCCGTGGCCTTCTTCTTGGCCTTCTTCTCCGGCACCACATAGGGTGCCGGAACCAGTAGCTTCGCCAATTGAGCGTCCGCTGGGCCTTCGGGCAAAGGAGCCGGACAGTTGATCTGTCCGGACATCACCTGCCAATCCTGTCAAAGGAAAGGGAGCTTAGATCTCGCATGGAGTGAAACTATGAAACACTGATACCCTGTAACAGGAAAAAGATGGCTTACCACAAGAGCGTGATGCTGTGCACTGAATCCACGATCCTTAGTAGCGGATGCAGGAGCCACGGCGCCCTTGAAAAGCAACTTCCAGGCATCTTCGTACATCGTGTCGAAGAGCCTGCTCAGAGTTTGGTGTCGCGCCGGGTCGAACTCCCACAGGTTGAAAGCCCATTGTTGACACGGGAGGATCAAGCGGATGAGCATAACCTGGACTACATTGACAAGTTTGAGCTTCCTGTCCACCAGGGTTTTGATGCATGTTTGGAGTCCAGTCTGCTCTCCTTTTCTACTCACGATAGGCCCGTCTCTTTCCAGGACGTGAGCCGCGTTGGGGGTCCGGACCGGAACTCAAGGGGTGCGACCCATTCGGCGTCGCGCGGCTCGGTGATGTAAAACCACCCCGATTGCCACCCCTTCAGGGTCTCCACAAAGGAGCCCTCGAGACATAGGACGTTGGCCATCTTGCCCACCATGGCTCCTCCGCACTCCGCTTGGTTGCCGTGCACCACCTTCGGCTTGACGTTGAAGGTCTTGAGCCATAGGCCGAAATGGGGGCAGATGCGGAGGAAAGCCTCGCACATGACGATAAACGCCGAGATGTTGAGGACAAAATTCGGGGCCAGATCATGGAAATCTAGGCCGTAGTAGAACATGAGCCCCCGGACAAATGGGTGGAGAGGGAAGCCCAGTCCGCAGAGGAAATGGGGGAGGAACACCACACTCTCATGGGGCCTAGGGGTGGGGATGAGCTGCCCCTTTTCGGGGAGCCGGTACGCGATGTCGTTAGACAGGTATCCGGCCTTCCTCAGCTTTTTGATATGTCCCTCCGTGACGGAGGAGACCATCCACTTGCCTCCCGCTCCGGACATGGCTGGAGAAGGTTGAGGTGAGGAGTGCGGACTTGGGCGCTGGAGCTCGAGTGCGCAAGAATGGATAGGCGAAGGAGGAAGAAGTCGTAGGTGAAAAGGTGGATCCTTATCCCCTTATATGGGTGGACGCAACTACATGTCCCCACTAGCCTGAAAAAACTCGCTTATGTCCCAAGCGCCGTAATCAAAGGCGCGGTTGGGTTACCCACGCTCGTATTGATGAGAATCCCGGAATAAGGGGACACGATCTCTGCTTTAACAAGACGTGCCAAGGAAACCGCCTCGCATAACGTGCTGAGATGGGACAGTAAAACGGTTCGAATGAAAGCTTGGCCGTGGTGTGATGTCACACTACAGAATACGTCAGTGAATTAGATTTGTGTAAATATTATTCTCTCTGTGGCAATATGTGGAAACTTATTTTGCAGAGCCGGACACTACCTTTGTGTTCAAAATCTTCTATGAAGTACTTGGAGGAGGAACCCGCCTTGCAATGTCGAAGACAATTTGCGCGCCGGACTCATCGTCATTGAAGCCTGGTTCAGGGGCTACTGAGGGAGTCCTGGATTAGGGGGTGTTCGGATAGCCGAACTATACCTTCACCCGGACTCCTGGACTATGAATATACAAGATTGAAGACTTCGTCCCGTGTCCGGAAGGGACTTTCCTTAGCGTGGAAGGCAAGCTTGGTGATACGGATATTTAGATCTCCTACCATTATAACCGACTCTATGTAACCCTAACCCTATCCGGTGCCTATATAAACCGGAGGGTTTTAGTCCGTAGGACAACATACACATCAACAATCATACCATAGCTAGCTTCTAGGGTTTAGCCTCTCTGATCTCGTGGTAGATCTACTCTTGTACTACCCATATCATCAATATTAATCAAGCAGGATGTAGGGTTTTACCTCCATCGAGAGGGCCCGAACTTGGGTAAAACTTCGTGTCCCTTGCCTCCTATTACCATCCAGCCTAGACGCACAGTTCGGGACCCCCTACCCGAGATCCGCCGGTTTTGACACCGACACCATTGAGTAGCCTCGTTGATGTGAGACTTTCTCCTTTTTGTCTTCTCCACATAACACCCCTCATTATATTCTATTCCACCCATAGTGCTATGTCCATGGCTCGCGCTCATATATTGCGTGAAAGTTTATAGGTTTGAGATTACTAAAGTATGAAACAATTGCTTGGCTTGTCATCGGGGTTGTGCATGATGAGAGCATTCTTGTGTGACGAAAATGAAGCATGACTAAACTATATGATTTTTTAGGGATGAACTTTCTTTGGCCATGTTATTTTGAGAAGACATAATTGCTTTGTTAGTATGCTTGAAGTATTGTTATTTTTATGTCAATATGAACTTTTGTCTTGAATCTTTCGGATCTGAATATTCATACCACAATTAAGAAGAATTACATTAAAATTATGCCAAGTAGTGCTACCACTTGAGCACCGCGTTGGTTTTCCCCGGACAGGAAGGGATGATGCAGCAAAGTAGCGTAAGTATTTCCCTTAGTTTTTGAGAACCAAGGTATCAATCCAGTAGGAGGCTACGCGTGAGTCCCTCGCACCTGCACAAAACAAATAAATCCTCGCAACCAATGCAAATAGGGGTTGTCAGTCCCTATAAGGCCACCTACGAGAGTGAGATCTGATAGATATGATAAGATAATATTTTTGGTATTTTTATGGTAAAGATGCAAAGTAAAATAAAGGCAAAGTAAATAACAAAGCAAATAACTAAGTAGTAGGAGATTAATATGATAGAGATAGACCCAGGGGCCATAGGTTTCAATTGTGGCTTCTCTCAAGAGCATAAGTATTCTACGATGGGTGAACAAATTACTGTTGAGCAATTGATAGAATTGAGCATAGTTATGAGAATATCTAGGTATGATCATTTATATAGGCATCACGTCCGAGACAAGTAGACCGACTCCTGCCTGCATCTACTACTATTACTCCACTCATCGACCGCTATCCAGCATGCATCTAGAGTATTAAGTTAAAAACAGAGTAATGCCTTAAGCAAGATGACATGATGTAGAGGGATAGACTCATGCAATATGAAGAAAACCCCATCTTGTTATCCTCGATGGCAACAATACAATACGTGCCTTGCTGCCCTTACTGTCACTGGGAAAGGACACCGCAAGATTGAACCCAAAGCTAAGAACTTCTCCCATTGCAAGAAAGATCAATCTAGTAGGCCAAACCAAATTGATAATTCGAAGAGACTTGACAAGATAACCGATCATACATAAAAGAATTCAGAGGATATTCAAATATTGTTCATAGATAGACTTGATCATAAACCCACAATTCATCGGTCTCAGCAAACACACCGCAAAAAGAAGATTACATCGAACAGATCTCCACAAGAGAGGGGGAGAACTTTGTATTGAGATCCAAAAAGAGAGAAGAAGCCATCAAGCTACTAACTATGGACCCGTAGGTCTGAAGTAAACTACTCACACTTCATCGGAGGGGCTATGGTGTTGATGTAGAAGCCCTCCGTGATCGATGCCCCCTCCGGCTGAGCTCCGCAACAGGCCCCAAGATGGGATCTCGTGGATACAGAAAGTTGTGGCGGTGGAATTAGGTTTTTGGCTCTCTCTCTCTCTCTGATCATTCGGGGGTACGTAGATATATATAGGAGGAATGAGTACGTCGGTGGAGCAACAGGGGGCCCACGAGGGTGGAGGGCGCGCCTGGTGGGGGTGGGCGGGCCCCCTACCTCGTGGTCTCCTCTCTTGTGCCTTGACGTAGGGTCCAACTCTCCCGAGTCTTGTTCGTTGAGAAAATCACATTCCTGAAGGTTTCATTCCGTTTGGACTCTGTTTGATATTCCTTTTCTTCGAAACCCTGAAACATGCAAAAAACAACAATTCTGGGATGGGCCTCCGGTTAATAGGTTAGTGCAAAAAATACTATAAAAGTGGATAATAAAGCCCAATAATGTCCAAAACAGTAGATAATATAGCATGGAGCAATCAAAAATTATAGATACGTTGGGGACGTATCAAGCATCCCCAAGCTTAATTCATGCTCGTCCTCGATTAGGTAAATGATAAAAACAGAATTTTTGATGCGTAGTGCTACTTGGCATAATTTTAGTGTAATTCTTCTTAATTGTGGTATGAATATTCAGATCTGAAGGATTCAAGACAAAAGTTCATATTGACATAAGAATAATAATACTTCAAGCATACTAACAAAGCTATTATGTCTTCTCAAAATAACATGGCTAAAGAAAGTTATCCCTACAAAATCATATAGTCTGAGTATTCACTATCTTCACCACACAAAGTATTTAAATCATGCACAACCCCGATGACAAGCCAAGCAATTGTTTCATACTTTTGACATTCTCAAAACTTTTTCAATCTTCATGCAATACATGAGCGTGAGCCATGGATATAGCACTATAGGTGGAATAGAGTGGTGGTTGTGGAGAAGATAAAAAGGGAGAAGATAGTCTCACATCAACTAGGCGTATCAACGGGCTATGGAGATGCCCATCAATAGATATCAATGTGAGTGAGTAGGGATTGCCATGCAACGGATGCACTAGAGCTATAAGTATATGAAAGCTCAAAAAGAAACTGAGTGGGTGTGCATCCAACTTGCTTGCTCATGAAGACCTAGGGAAATTGGAGGAAGCCCATCATTGGAATATACAAGCCAAGTTCTATAATGAAAAATTCCCACTAGTATATGAAAGTGATAACATGAGAGACTCTCTACTATGAATATCATGGTGCTACTTTGAAGCACAAGTGTGGTAAAAGGATAGTAACATTGTCCCTTCTCTCTTTTTCTCTCATTTTTTTCTTTTCTCTTTTTTTATTTGGGCCTTTTCTCTTTTTTTATGGCCTCTTTTCTCCTTTTTTTCGTTCGGAGTCTCATCCCGACTTGTGGGGGAATAATAGTCTCCATCATCCTTCCCTCACTGGGACAATGCTCTAATAATGATGATCATCACACTTTTATTATTCTTATAACTCAACAATTACAACTCGATACTTAGAACAAAATATGACTCTATATGAATGCCTCCGGCGGTGTACCGGGATATGCAATGACTCAAGAGTGACACGTATGAAAGACTTATGAACGGTAGCTTTGCCACAAATACGATGCCAACTACATGATCATGCTAAGCAATATGACAATGATGGAGTGTGTCATAATAAACAGAACGGTGGAAAGTTGCATGGAAATATATCTCGGAATGGCTATGGAAATGCCATAATAGGTAGGTATGGTGGCTGTTTTGAGGAAGGTATATGGTGGGTGTATGATACCGGCGAAAGGTGCGTGGTATTAGAGTGGCTAGCAAAGGTGAAAGGGTGAGAGTGCGTATAATCCATTGACTCAACATTAGTCCTAAAGAACTCATATACTTATTGCAAAAATCTACAAGTTATCAAAGCAAAGTATTACATGCATGCTCCTAGGGGGATAGATTGGTAGGAAAAGACCATCGCTCGTCCCCGACCGCCACTCATAAGGAAGGCAATCAATAAATAAATCATGCTCCGACTTCATCACATAACGGTTCACCATACGTGCATGCTACGGGAATCACAAGCTTCAACACAAGTATTCCTCAAAGTCACAACTACTCAACTAGCATGACTTTAATATCACCATCTCCATATCTCAAAACAATTATCGAGTATCAAACTTATCATAGTATTCAACACACTCATAAGAGAATTTATTATTCTTAATCTTGCATACCAAGCATATTAGGATTTTAAGAAAATTACCATGCTATTAAGACTCTCAAAATAATCTAAGTGAAGCATGAGAGATCAATAGTTTCTATAAAACAAATCCACCACCGTGCTCTAAAAGATATAAGTGAAGTACTAGAGAAAAACTATATAACTCAAAACATATAAGTGAAGCACATAGAGTATTCTAACAAATTCCAAATCATGTATGGCTCTCTCAAAAGGTGTGTACAACAAGGATGATTGTGGTAAACTAACAAGCAAAGACTCAAATCATACAAGACGCTCCGAGCAAAACACATATCATGTGGCGAATAAAAATATAGCTCCAAGTAAAGTTACCGATAGAAGTAGACGAAAGAGGGGATGCCTTCCGGGGCATCCCCAAGCTTAGGCTCTTTCCACTCCTTGTTCCAATAATCCATCAAATCTTTACGCAAAACTTGAAAACTTCACAACACAAAACTTAAAGAAGAAAATCTCGTGAGCTCCGTTAGCGAAAGAAAATAAAAGACCACTTCAAGGTACTGTAATGAACTCATTCTTTATTTATATTTGTGTTATACCTACTCTATTCCAACTTCTCTATGGTTTATAAACTATTTTACTAGCCATAGATTCATCAAAAGAAGCAAACAACACATGAAAAACAGAATCTGTCAAAAACAGAACAGTCTGTAGTAATCTGTAGCTAGCGCAAGATCTGGAGCCCCCAAAATTCTAAAATAAATTTCTGGACGTGAGGAATTTATCTATTAATCATCTTCAAAAATAATTAACTAAATAGCACTTTCCAAATAAAAATGACAGCAGTTCTCGTGAGCGCTAAAGTTTTTGTTTTTTACAGCAAGTTCAACAAGACTTTCCCCAAGTCTTCCCAACGGTTCTACTTGGCACAAACACTAATTAAACACAAAAAACACAACCAAAACAGAGGCTAGATAAATTATTTATTACTAAACAGGAGCAAAAATAAGGAATGAAAATAAAATTGGGTTGCCTCCTGCTACCTCTTGAGCACTACGTTGGATTTCCTAGAAAATGAGAGGATGATGCAGCAAAGTAGCGTAAGTATTTCTCTCAGTTTTTGAGAACCAAGGTATCAATCCAGTAGGAGGCTACGCGCGAGTCCCGCGTACCTACACAAAAACAATAGCTCAACGCAACCAACACGCTTAGGGGTTGTCAATCCCTTCATGGTCACTTACGAAAGTGAGATTTGATAGAGATGATAAATAATATTTTTGGTATTTTTGGTATAGAGATGCAAAGTGAAAAGTAAAAGGCTAAGTAAAAAATCAAAGCAATAATAAAGTGATGGAGATTGATATGATGAGAATAGACCCGGGGGCCATAGGTTTCAATAGTGACTTCTCTCAAGAGCATAAGTATTCTACGGTGGGTGAACAAATTACTGTTGAGCAATTGACAGAATTGAGCATAGTTATGAGAATATCTAAGTATGATCATGTATATAGGCATCACGTCCGAGACAAGTAGACCGACTCCTGCCTGTATCTACTACTATTACTCCACTCATCCACCGCTATCCAGCATGCATCTAGAGTATTAAGTTAAAAACAGAGTAATGCCTTAAGCAAGATGACATGATATAGAGGGATAGTTTCATGCAATATGATAAAAAAACCATCTTGTTATCCTCGATGGCAACAATACAATACATGCCTTGCTTCCTCTTCTGTCACTGGGAAAGGACACCGCAAGATTGAACCCAAAGCTAAGCACTTCTCCCATTGGACAGAGATAAAAATCAAACCAATATTTTAAAGAGCTCATAAGTATTTATTTTGGGCATTTGGAATTAATCCAGTATTTATTTGCGTTGGATAAATATTTTTATATATACAAAATACTGTCCAATAATTATGAATTTTTGTGAGGGGCTTTGGATTAACCCTTAGGTCCCTGCAAAATTTGACAAAATTAAATAAAATGATTTAGTATTTTTACTAAATCAGAAACAAATGTTAGAAAATAGAAAAGAAAACAAAATGGAAATGCTTACCTGGGTTACCGCGACCTCGCACTGTGCAGCCAGCTTGGCCCAGTGGCCCAACAGGCCGGCCCAGCCGACTGGCCAGTGCCAGTCGTCCTCCACCTCCCGCCAGGAGGATAGTGCGCATGTGGCCGCCAAGTGCGAGCACATGCCGGCCACCTCCTGCCTGCCTGCCTCGCCCCTCGATGGCTTGGACGCCTCTGGCGTCGCCACGCACTCCCCTGAACCTCTCTCACTCTCCCCCGTGCTCCCCCCTTCTCTGGTACCCCTCCACCTCGCACCCGAGCGGAGCGCAGCGTGCCGCCGAGCACCACCGCAGCCACCGGGCACGCCTCGCTTCCTCGTGCTGTCCCCTACGTCTGCCTCGACGCCTTGAAGCTCCCCCTCAACGCGAGCATCGTCGGACGCCCTGTCGCCTCGCCATCGACCCGTCGTCTCCGCGCACGGCCGTGCATCGCCGCCGTCAAATCCGTCGCCGTCCGTGGCTCCCCGAGCTCGCCGAGAAGCTCTTCCTGACCACGGTGAGCCCTCGGTTATTTCCCCCCTAACCCTGCCCCTGTTTGGTCGCTATAGCCGTCGCCCCCTTGCTTACCGTAGCCGTCGCCGCACGGGCTCATTGCTGGCGAAGCCCCGGTGACCAAATGGCTCCGCGCGTGCGTCCGTTGCACTCGCAACGACCCATGGAGCAACGCTAGCACGACAGCCAGCTCGTTTGCAAGCTGCAGCGCTAACCCCGCACCCACCCGAGCTCCGGCCTCTGTCTCGCTCGCCGCCGTTGCTGATTCCGACCACCCCAGCACCTCCCGCTGCTACCAAATGACGCGCCTCGCCACGACGCGTCCGTAGAGCCCAGCCACGCGAGCTCTCGTCGCCGGAGATGGCCGGACGAGGAGCGCCGCCGCATTCTGATTAGCACCGGCGGCTAATCGCCGGTTAGTTGACATGGCATCTTAGTTAGGCACTAATTACCCCCTCTGTGACACTGACAGTGGGCCCTGGCACCTTAATCTTTTAGTTTAGTTAAAAATAACCCCCTGCTTAACCTGTGACACTGATGTGTGGACCCCACACTTCAGGTTTGACCTGGTCAACACCGTTGACCTGCTGATGCAGGCATGATGCAGTGCTGACGCAATAAATGAATTCTGGATTATTTCTATTTTGGAAATTCCAGAAAATTAGCTAAACTTCAAAAATTCATAGAAATTCAACTATAGCTCAGATTGAAATAATTTATATATGAAAAATTATCAGAAAAATTTAATCTATCCATATGTACCATTTTCATGCATGACAAACCAACCTATACATGCTGTATATATGAAAACACACTTATGGCATATTTAAGAGCTTAATTTGGAGTTGTATTTGAACCCTTGGTTCAAATGGACTTCAACCAAATAAATGCTAGATGCATTAACTCAAACAACATCACATGTTCATGCCATGATCATGCATCATATTGTTGCATATACTTGCGTTTGATTTCCGACACCGTTCCTTCTCGATAGGTCCTGCTCCGGAGAGTGTTCGGGAGTACCTGTCTGAGGAGCAGTGCCCCCTATTGATCTACCAGGCAAGCAACCCCCCTTGTTCATTCCGATACAATCCTACTCTCTCGCTCCTCCTCTCATTTCTTGCATTAGGACAACAATGATTCAACTGCTACTTTATGCTGCGGTAGTTGAACCCATTCCTCTGCATGACCTGTCATTGCCAAAGTAAATAGTTAAAACCCACTACCATGTGTAGGAGTTGATTGAGCCATGTTGTGTTCCTACCATGCTTTGCCTGCTATTGCTTAGAGTATGTCAGGTCTGATTCATCGGGAATGAATTGGAGTGTTACGATATGATTCGGTGCTGAGAGTGAAGCGTGTGAACACGATTTGGTAAAGGTAGCGGTGAGAGGCCATGTAGGAGTACATGGTGAGTTGTCTCATCGGGACCGTCCTTAAGAACTAAGTTCTGTGTAAGTTGTCCAATGACTATCTACTACCACACATTGGGCTCCGGGCGCTCCAAGCTCTCTCGACTTATTAACCTCTTTGATCTCTGTATAGGAGTTGCAAATAGTTTCTGGTGTTTGTAGGTAGTGCTATTTTTCTACCAAGTGGCACCCGTCAGGGTGGACTTGGGACAGACTAGGCACACGTGGCCCGGTGTACCGAGTGGCACCCGGATGGTGGGCTCAGGAACCCTGTACACATCGTTTGGGGCCGTGAGCGAAACCCCGGCCGGATCTCTTGCGGATGGAACCCGAATAGGCGATAAACCTGGACTAGAGTCTTCTGTGGTTAGTCAGGTCATGGCCGACACCCTCGCTAGGCTTCCGCTTGAAGGTTGCCGAGATACATGACGTGTATATGGTGATAAGTGGTGAGAGCGTGTGTGAAGAAGTACACCCCTGCAGTGTTATCATGATCTATTCGAATAGCCGTGTCCTCGGTTATGGACTTCTTGGATGCTTACGTGGTACATAGACAACTTTAAGTGGATACCCTAAAATGCTTAAGACAAGTGTGAGTGCTATGGATGGCCTTCTCGTAGGAGAGACGGGGATGAATCCCTAGTAGTGTATTGATGTGGTGATTAGTGGACCTGTGTGCGCTGCCTCACCTCAAAGAAGTTTCTCGTTGTCGTAGAATAGGATAGCCACTGAGTCAAAGCTGGCTTGCTGCAACTAAACCCCACATTACCTTCTTGATACAAATGCATGTATAATAGGATCTGATGTAAGTCTTGCTGAGTACCTTTATACTCATGTTTGCTTTATTTATGTTTTGCAGGTGAGACATCTGTCTCACTAGTAGTACCGCTTGGACTTCGACGAGTAGTTGGTTACCTCAGCTATGATCTTGTACCTTGGGAGGGTCTTGTAGATAGTCAGGCTTCTGAGCCTTTTTCCTTTTGTAGTTGTCTGTACTCATACATGTAATGCTTCCATTGCTTGTATGCTCTGAATGATGGGTCATGTGACCCATGTTTGTATTCAATGCTATGTGGCTCTTCTGAGCCTTTATCTATATGAGTTGCGTTATGTTGTGATGCCATGTTGTACAACACATACTTGCATGTTATGCGTACGTGTGGCGTGTATTGCTATGTGTGGGATCCGACAATCTAGTTGTTTATCCTTGGCAGCCTCTCTTATGGGGAAATGTAGTCTAGTGCTTCTTTGAGCCATAGTAGTTCGCTACAGCCCGGTTCACCGGAGTCCTGCTAGCCCAGCACTACTGCTCAGTACACTTGACTGGCCGGCATGTGTTTCATTTCGTTCCTATGTCTGTCTCTTCAGGGAAATGTCACGCGGTGACCTCCGGAGTCCTACCTAGCCTGCTACAGCCCGGGTTCCCCGGAGTCCTGTTAGCCTAGTGCTACAGCCCGGATTCACACGCTGCTGACCGACATGCTCGATGTGAATCATGTATGCCTGTCCCCATAGGTTAGTGCCGCTTTGGGTTCACGACAAGCCATGTCGGCCCGGGTTCTCTGTCATATGGATGCTAGCGATACTATCATATACGTGAGCCAAAAGGCGCAAATGGTCCCGGGCCATGGTAAGGCGACACCCGTGGGAATACCGTGCGTGAGGCCGCAAAGTGATATAAGGTGTTACATGCTAGATCGGTGTGACTTAGAATCGGGGTCCTGACAACTACCCGGGTGCCGCACCACCACACCTAGGGGTTGTCCACTGGTGACTTAGATGGGCGAGCTTGGATCCTATATCGACGCTCCTTCGGCTCTTGCTTGGAGTGGTCCCGATGACTCCCTATCCTTTACACCCAACGTCGAGGGCATCACTCTAGGTCCTTGTTGTCTGCAGGCAGGATGGGCGCTTCACGGCCCGGAGCAAGAGGGAAGGGGGTCCTCTCCGACGACAAATTGGTGTGTGTGTTGCATCGACGTCCGGTGGTTTCTCATGAGGCGCGATCTTTCTTCTAGTTAGTAGTCTTGGGTGTGTCGTGATGGAGCGTGGGCACTCTGGTAATATTGTTTTATCTTTGATCTGCTTTGTAGAGGTTTCCTCCATCACCCTGTGTTGGTTCGGGCGTCTTGCGGGGCAAAAGCGTTTTTCGGTAATAAATGATACAATGTCCAAGATGCATATTTATTTCGGGGAAAAATAAACCTCCCTGCCTCTACATCTGCACATGCGCATAGACATAATTTCATTTAAATTGATGCAAGCTAACGTGGCTAAAGCACCAACAATAAAGTACATACGCATCAGTCGATGCAGAGGTAGGAGGTTTTCTCCCTCCTTTCAGGAAACAGCAAAGTGCTTGAAAGTTGAAACACGGAGCAACCACAAAATGAATTAATCGATATTGTCAAGTAATTAATTCGATATTGTCAAGTCAAACCTCATGTACAATTACCACATAAAACATGTGGTAAGCAATCCAAACAATTCAAAAAAACCTCATGTACAATTAAAGCCATATATAACCTCTTGTACAAGAAAGTACATACGCATCAGTCGATGCAGAGGCAGGAGGTTTTCTTCTGCAGCGGTACCTTAAAAGAACCGATTCACGATAAATGTCATTAAGTCTAACTCTTTTACGGTCAAGGCTATACAATCAGAATCAAGACAATGCTTTTAACAATTCAATGATACAAGCACACCTCTTACTTCACACATAAAGTGGTGTTTCGCGTTACTTCGGTCACAACAAAAGGATGTTTGCACATGGCATGCATACGCCGAGACACACTAACTAGCCAAGGGCATTTCTAACCGATCCCGTAAAGGGGCATAAGGGAGTAAAAAATCGTCTATACTTTCTTACGGCGCACCTAGCCGATCACCTAACAAGCATAGTGGAGTTAAAATTTTACTCCACCACCCAATATCCCCCAAATCTCCCTAAATATATTCACTCCCGCCACGGCGGAGTAAAACTGACGCCTCTCTCCCTCGCAGTCCTCGTCCCGCTCTTGAAGGAAATATGCCCTAGAGGCAATAATAAAGTTATTATTTATTTCCTTATATCATGATAAATGTTTATTATTCATGCTAGAATTGTATTAACTGGAAACATAATACATGTGTGAATACATAGACAAACAGTATGTCACTAGTATGCCTCTACTTGACTAGCTCGTTGAATCAAAGATGGTTAAGTTTTCTAGCCATAGACATGAGTTGTCAATTGATTAACGGGATCACATCACTAGAGAATGATGTGATTGACTTGACCCATTCCATTAGCATAGCACTTGATTTGTTTAGTTTGTTGCTATTGCTTTCTTCATGACTTATACATGTTCCTATGACTATGAGATTATGCAACTCCCGTTTACCAGAGGAACACTTTGTGTGCTACCAAACGTCACAACGTAACTGGTTGATTATAAAGGTGCTCTACTGGTGTCTCCGAAGGTACTTGTTGGGTTGGCGTATTTCGAGATTAGGATTTGTCACTCCGATTGTCGGAGAGGTATCTCTAGGCCCACTCGGTAATGCACATCACTATAAGCCTTGCAAGAATTGCAACTAATGAGTTAGTTGCGGGATGATGCGGAACGAGTAAAGAGACTTGCCGGTAACGAGATTGAACTAGGTATTGAGATACGGACGATCGAATCTCGGGCAAGTAACATACCGATGACAAAGGGAACAACGTATGCTGTTATGCGGTTTGACCGATAAAGATCTTCGTAGAATATGTAGGAGCCAATATGAGCATCCAGGTTCCGCTATTGGTTATTGACCGGAGACGTGTCTCGGTCATGTCTACATAGTTCTCGAACACGTAGGGTCCGCACGCTTAAAGTTCGATGACGGTTATATTATGAGTTTATGTGTTTTGATGTACCGAAGGAGTTCAGAGTCCCGGATGAGATCGGGGACATGACGAGGAGTCTCGAAATGGTCGAGACGTAAAGTTGATATATTGGGCGACTATATTCGGACATCGGAAAGGTTCCGAGTGATTCGGGTATTTTCGGGAGTACCGGGGAGTTACGGGAATTCATATTGGGCCTTAATGGGCCATACGGGAAAGGAGAGAAAGGCCTCCAAGGGTGGCCACACCCCTCCCCATGGGCTGGTCCAAATTGTACTAGGGGGGCCTTCTTCCTTCTCCTTTTCCCTTCCCTTTCCTTCCCTCCTACTCCTACTACTTGGAAGGGCTCCTTGTTCTACAAGGAAAAAGGGAATCCTACTTCCGGTGGGAGTAGGACTCCCCTAGGGCGCGCCATAGAGAGGGTCAGCCCTCCCCCTCCTCCACTCCTTTATATACGGGGGCAAGGGGCACCCCAAAGACACAACAATTGATCTCTTGATCTCTTAGCCGTGTGCGGCGCCCCCCTCCACCATAATCCACCTCGGTCATATCATAGCGGAGGGGAAGCCCTGTGTCGATAGAACATCATCATCGTCACCACGCCGTTGTGCTGACGGAACTCTCCCTCAAAGCTCGGCTGGATTGGAGTTCGAGGGACGTCATCGAGTTGAACGTGTGCAGAACTCGGAGGTGTCGTGCGTTCGGTACTTGATCGGTCGAATCGTGAAGACGTACGACTACATCAACCGCGTTGTGCTAACGCTTCCGCTTTCGGTCTACGACGTTACGTAGACAACACTCTCCCCTCTCGTTGCTATGCATCACCATGATCTTGCGTGTGTGTAGGAATTTTTTTGAAATTACTACATTCCCCAACAGTGGTATCAGAGCCTGGTTTTATGCGTTGATGTAATATGCACGAGTAGAACACAAGTGAGTTGTGGGCGATATAAGTCATACTGCTTACCAGCATATCACACTTTGGTTCGGCGGTATTGTTGGATGAAGCGGGCCGGACCGACATTACGCGTACGCTTATGCGAGACTAGTTTTACCACCGTGCTGTGCACATAGGTGACTAGTGGGTGTCAGTTTCTCCAACTTTAGTTGAACCGAGTGTGGCTACACCCGGTCCTTGCGAAGGTTAAAACAACACCAACTTGACAAACTATCGTTGTGGTTTTGATGCGTAGGTAAGAACGGTTCTTGCTAAGCCCGTAGCAGCCACGTAAAACTTGCAACAACAAAGTAGAGGACGTCTAACTTGTTTTTCCAGGGCATGTTGTGATGTGATATGGTCAAGACATGATGAGATATAAGTTGTTGTATAAGATGATCATGTTTTGTTGAAGTTATCGGCAACTGGCAGAAGCCTTATGGTTGTCTTTTTATTGCATAAGATGGAAGCGCCAAATAATTGCTTTACTTTATCGCTCTGTGATAGCAATAGTTGGCGAGACGACCATGTGATGACACATTGATATATATCAAGATGATGGAGATCATGGTGTCATGCCAGTGACCAAGGTTGTCAGAATCACGATTTTGAATCGGATCGGAGCTCCAATGGTAAGATCACAAATCGTAAAATCTTCACTATCAGGATCGTAGAAACGTAGATTTTATGAACTAAAATCGTGGAATCATAGGGGTTAGTTTGGATCGTAAAGTCGTAGAACCGTATAACAGAATCACGATTCTGACAACCTTGCCAGTGATGATGGAAATCATGACAATGCTTTGGAGATGGAGATCAAAGGCACAAGATGATGATGGCCATATCATGTCACATATTATGATTGCATGTGATGTTTATCTTTTATACATCTTATTTTGCTTAGTTCGACGGTAGCTTTATAAGATGATCTCTCTCTAATTATCAAGGTACAAGTGTTCTCCCTGAGTATGCACCATTACGAAAGTTCTTCGTGCTGAGACACCACGTGATGATCGGGTGTGATAGGCTCTACGTTCAAATACAACGGGTGCAAAACAGTTGCACAAGCGGAATACTCAGGTTAAACTTGATGAGCCTAGCATATAATAGATATGGCCTCGGAACACTGGGACCGAAAGGTCGAGCGTGAATCATAAAGTAGATATGATCAACATAGTGATGTTCACCATTGAAACTACTACATCTCACAGGATGATCGGACATGGTTTAGTTGATATGGATCACGTGATCACTTAGAGGATTAGAGGGATGTCTATCTAAGTGGGAGTTCTTAAGTAATATGATTAATTGAACTTAAAATTATCACGAACTTAGTCATGGTAGTATTAGCATATCTATGTTGTAGATCAATAGCTCACGTTTTGCTCCCCTGTTTTATTTTTGATATGTTCCTAGAAAAAACTAAGTTGAAAGATGTTAGTAGCAATGATGCGGATTGGATCCGTGATCTGAGGTTTATCCTCATTGCTGCATAGAAGAATTTGTCCTTGATGCACCGCTAGGTGAAAAACCTATTGCAGGAGCAGATGCAGATGTTATGAATGTTTGGCTAGCTCAATATGATGACTACTTGATAGTTTAGTGCACCATGCTTAAACGGCTTAGAATCGGGACTTCAAAGACATTTTGAATGTCATGGACCATATGAGATGTTCCAGGAGTTGAAGTTAATATTTCAAGCAAATACCCGAGTTGAGAGATATGAAGTCTCCAACAAGTTCTATATCTAAAGGATGGTGGAGAATAGCTCACGCAGTGAGCATGTGCTGAGATTGTCTGGGTACTACAATCGCTTGAATCAAGTGGGAGTTAATCTTCCAGATAAAATAGTGATTGACAGAATTCTCTGGTCACCATCACCAAGTTAGTAGAACTTCGTGATGAAGTATAATATGCAAGGGATAACGGAAATGATTCCCAAGCTCTTCGTGATGCTGAAATCGACGAAGGTAGAAATCAAGAAAAGCATCAAGTGTTGATGGTAAACAAAACCACTAGTTTCAAGTAAAGGGACAAAGGGGGAATTTCAAGAAGAACGGCAAGCAAGTTGCTGCTCAAGTGAAAAAAAAACCAAGTCTGGACCTAAGTCTGAAACTGAGTGCTTGTACTGCAAAGGGACTGGTCACTGGAAGCGGAACTACCCCAAGTAATTGGCGGATAAGAAGGATGGCAAAGTGAATATAGGTATATTTGATATACATGTTATGTATGTGTACTTTACTAGTGTTTATAGCAACCCCTCAGTATTTGATAGTAGTTCAGTTGCTAAGAATAGTAACTCGAAATGGGAGTTGCAGAATGAACAGAGACTAGTTAAGGGTGAAGTGACGATGTGTATTGGAAATGGTTCCAAGATTGATATGATCATCATCGCACACTCCCTATACTTTCGAGATTAGTGTTAAACCTAAAATAAATGTTATTTAGTGTTTGCGTTAGGCATGAATATGATTGGATCATGTTTATTGCAATACGGTTATTCATGTAAGTTAGAGAATAATTGTTGTTCTGTTTACATGAATAAAACCTTCTATGGTCATACACCCAATGAAAATGGTTTGTTGGATCTCGATCGTGGTGATACACATTTTCATAATATTGAAGCCAAAAGATGCAAAGTTAATAATGATAGTGCAACTTATTTGTGGCACTGCTGTTTAGGTTATATTGGTGTAAAGCGCATGAATAAAATCCATGCTGATGGGATTTTGGAATTACTTGATTATGAATCAGTTGATGCTTGCGAACCATGCCTCATGGGCAAGAAGACTAAGACTCCATTCTCCGGAACAATGGAGCGAGCAACAGATTTGTTGGAAATCATACATACTGATGTATGTGGTCTGATGAATATTGAGGCTCACGGTGGGTATCATTATTTTCTGATCTTCACAGATGATTTGAGAAGATATGAGTATATCTACTTGATGAAACGCAAGTCTAAAACATTTGAAAAGTTCAAAGAATTTCAGAGTGAAGTGGAGAATCATCGTAACAAAAATAAAAGTTTCTATGATATGATCACAGAAGAAAAATATTTCAATTATGAGTTTGGCCTTCAGTTAAAACAATGTGAAATAGTTTCACTACTCACGCCACCTGGAACACCACTTTGTAATGGTGTGTCCGAACGTCATAACCATACTTTATTAGATATAGTGTGATCTATGATGTCTCTTACCTATCTACCACTATTGTTTTGGGGTTATGCATTAGAGACAGCTACATTCACGTTAAATAGGGCACCATCTAAATCCGTGGAGATGACACGTATGAACTGTGGTTTGGCGAGAAACCTAAGCTGTCATTTCTTAAAGTTTGGGACTGCGATGCTTATGTGAAAAAATTTCAACATGATAAGCTCGAACCCAAATCAGAGAAGTAAATCTTCATAGGATACCCAAAAGAAACGGTTGGGCACACCTTCTATCACAGATCCGAAGGCAAGATATTTGTTGCTGAGAATGGATCCTTTCTAGAGAAGGAGTTTCTCTCGAAAGAAGTGAGTGGGAGGAAAGTGGAACTTGATAAGGTAATTGTACCTTCTCCCGAATTGGAAAATAGTTCATCACAGAAATCAGTTCCAGTGATGTCTACACCAACAAGAGAGGAAGTTAATGATGATGATCATGAAACTTTAGATCAAGTTACTACAGAACTTCGTAGATCAACCAAAGTGAGATCCGCACCAGATTGGTACGGTAATCCTGTTCTGGAGGTCATGTTACTTGACCATGATGAACGTACGAACTATGAGGAAGCGATGATGAGCCCAGATTCCGCAAAATGGTTTAAGTCCATGAAATCTGAGATGAGATCCATTTATAAGAACAAAGTATGGACTTTGATTGACTTGCCCAAAGATCGGCGAGCCACTGAGATTAAATGGACCTTCAAGAGGAAGACGGACGCTGATAGTAGTGTTACTATCTACAAAGCTAGAATTGTCGCAAAAGGTTTTTGACAAGTTCAAGGTGTTGACTACGATGAGAGTTTCTCACTCGTATCTATGCTTAAGTCTGCCCAAATCATGTTAGCAATTGCCACATTTTATGAAATCTGGCAAATGGATAAACAAAACTACATTCCTTAATGGATTTATTAAAGAAGAGTTGTATATGATGCAACAAGAAAGTTTTGTCAATCCTAAAGGTGCTAACAAAATATGCAAGCTCCAGGGATCCATCTATGGACTGGTACAAGCATCTCGGAGTTGGAATATACGCTTTGATAAGTTGATCAAAGCATATCGTTTTATACAGACTTGCGGTGAAGCCTGTATTTACAAGAAAGTGAGTGGGAGCACTACCGCATTTCTGATAAGTATATGTGAATGACATATTGTTGATCGGAGATAATGTAGAATTATTCTGCAAAGCATAAAGGAGTGTTTGAAAGGAGTTTTTCAAAGAAAGACCTCGATGAAGCTGCTTAGATATTGAGCATCAACATCTATAGAGATATATCAAGATGCTTGATAAGTTTTTCAATGCACTACAAAAAAAGACACATCCGTGATATTTTGGGCCAAACGAAATTTTTTTCTGTCATACATATGACACTTCTATGACGATAATTGTGACAAACCCGGTATCATCATAGATGTGGCGGGCTCCTACTTCTATGACAAAAAATCATGACAGAAAATGGGCTTTTCGTCCTGGGCGAGCCGAAGACGCAGCTGCATGACATTCTTTGGGCCATCCATGACGGAAAAAACCATGGTAGAAGCGAGGGCGAGGAAAATTTCGGGGAGTTCCCGGTTACGATGGGAGGTCGGGGGCCGAGCGATGCACGTTTCTCTCTTACACGTACGCGCATGTGTGCGAGGCGTTGGCTCTAACTGAACCCGAGCGAGGCGTTGGGCTCTAACTAAACCCGAGCGATTGCACTGCAGGCTACGCGTTACTGAACCCGAGCGATCGATCGATCGCTGTTAACTGAACCCGATCGAGCGATTCCTTCGCTACTGCTGCTAACTGAA